>NW_027394277.1:267193-406582 GCF_049309525.1 Garra rufa | reverse complement strand
GAACCAACTTTGTTCTGCGCTGAAAAGCTGTTTTCTGACATTTCAGGGTCTAACTTCAAAAATCATGCAAAACACTTCTAACACCTTCAGATATGTTTCTCTGTGTTGCAAAATAGGTTTTATTTATGCACAGACTGCAAATTTAAAGTGGGACAGAGATTCAGCTTGCATTGCCTGAACCAACTTTGTTCTGCGCTGAAAAGCTGTTTTCTGACATTTCAGGGTCTAAGTTCAAAAATCATGCAAAACACTTCTAACACCTTCAGATATGTTTCTCTGTGTTGCAAAATAGGTTTTATTCATGCACAGTGTAAATTTAAAGTGGGACAGAGATTCAGCTTGCATTGCCTGAACCAACTTTGTTCGGCGCTGAAACGCTGTTTTCTGACATTTCAGGGTCTAACTTCAAAAATCATGCAAAACACTTCTAACACCTTCAGATATGTTTCTCTGTGTTGCAAAATAGGTTTTATTCATGCACAGACTGCAAATTTAAAGTGGGACAGAGATTCAGCTTGCATTGCCTGAACCAACTTTGTTCTGCGCTGAAACGCTGTTTTCTGACATTTCAGGGTCTAACTTCAAAAATCATGCAAAACACTTCACCTTCAGATATGTTTCTCTGTGTTGCAAAATAGGTTTTATTCATGCACAGACTGCAAATTTAAAGTGGGACAGAGATTCAGCTTGCATTGCCTGAACCAACTTTGTTCTGCGCTGAAAAGCTGTTTTCTGACATTTCAGGGTCTAACTTCAAAAATCATGCAAAACACTTCTAACACCTTCAGATATGTTTCTCTGTGTTGCAAAATAGGTTTTATTCATGCACAGACTCCAAAGTTAAAGTGGGACCGAGATTCATCTTGAATGCCTGAACCAACTTTGTTCTGCGCTGAAAAGCTGTTTTCTGACATTTCAGGGTCTAACTTCAAAAATCATGCAAAACACTTCTAACACCTTCAGATATATTTCTCTGTGTTGCAAAATAGCTTTTATTCATGCACAGAGTGTAAATTTAAAGTGGGATAGAGATTCAGCTTGCATTGCCTGAACCAACTTTGTTCTGCGCTGAAAAGCTGTTTTCTGACATTTCAGGGTCTAACTTCAAAAATCATGCAAAACACTTCTAACACCTTCAGATATGTTTCTCTGTGGTGCAAAATAGGTTTTATTCATGCACAGAGTGTAAATTTAAAGTGGGACAGAGATTCAGCTTGCATTGCCTGAACCAACTTTGTTCTGCGCTGAAACGCTGTTTTCTGACATTTCAGGGTCTAACTTCAAAAATCATGCAAAACACTTCTAACACCTTCAGATATGTTTCTCTGTGTTGCAAAATAGGTTTTATTCATGCACAGACTGCAAAGTTAAAGTGGGACCGAGATTCAGCTTGCATTGCCTGAACCAACTTTGTTCTGCGCTGAAAAGCTGTTTTCTGACATTTCAGGGTCTAACTTCAAAAATCATGCAAAACACTTCTAACACCTTCAGATATGTTTCTCTGTGTTGCAAAATAGGTTTTATTCATGCACAGACTGCAAATTTAAAGTGGGACAGAGATTCAGCTTGCATTGCCTGAACCAACTTTGTTCTGCGCTGAAAAGCTGTTTTCTGACATTTCAGGGTCTAAGTTCAAAAATCATGCAAAACACTTCTAACACCTTCAGATATGTTTCTCTGTGTTGCAAAATAGCTTTTATTCATGCACAGAGTGTAAATTTAAAGTGGGACAGAGATTCAGCTTGCATTGCCTGAACCAACTTTGTTCTGCGCTGAAACGCTGTTTTCTGACATTTCAGGGTCTAACTTCAAAAATCATGCAAAACACTTCTAACACTTTCAGATATGTTTCTCTGTGTTGCAAAATAGGTTTTATTCATGCATAGAGTGTAAATTTAAAGTGGGACAGAGATTCAGCTTGCATTGCCTGAACCAACTTTGTTCTGCGCTGAAACGCTGTTTTCTGACATTTCAGGGTCTAACTTCAAAAATCATGCAAAACACTTCTAACACCTTCAGATATGTTTCTCTGTGTTGCAAAATAGGTTTTATTCATGCACAGACTGCAAAGTTAAAGTGGGACCGAGATTCAGCTTGCATTGACTGAACCAACTTTGTTCTGCGCTGAAAAGCTGTTTTCTGACATTTCAGGGTCTAACTTCAAAAATCATGCAAAACACTTCTAACACCTTCAGATATGTTTCTCTGTGTTGCAAAATAGCTTTTATTCATGCACAGAGTGTAAATTTAAAGTGGGACAGAGATTCAGCTTGCATTGCCTGAACCAACTTTGTTCTGCGCTGAAACGCTGTTTTCTGACATTTCAGGGTCTAACTTCAAAAATCATGCAAAACACTTCTAACACCTTCAGATATGTTTCTCTGTGTTGCAAAATAGGTTTTATTCACGCACAGACTGCAAATTTAAAGTGGGACAGAGATTCAGCTTGCATTGCCTGAACCAACTTTGTTCTGCGCTGAAAAGCTGTTTTCTGACATTTCAGGGTCTAACTTCAAAAATCATGCAAAACACTTCTAACACCTTCAGATATGTTTCTCTGTGTTGCAAAATAGGTTTTATTCATGCACAGAGTGTAAATTTAAAGTGGGACAGAGATTCAGCTTGCATTGCCTGAACCAACTTTGTTCTGCGCTGAAACGCTGTTCCCTTTTGAGAGCTACACTCGATGCTGCGCTTGCCAAAGCGCTATGGGAACGTCTCTATTCGTGACCAGCTGTGAATAATGTGTGTAACACGTCAACAGAATTGACCCGGAGGTATTATAGCCTCGGTTGATGACGTCATCAGAGCGCACCGTGACACGAGGCTATAAATAGATGAGCCGCAGGTGCATCGTCAGGTCTTTTGTCTTCAGATCATTCTGTGCATGTGTGTGGCAAGAACGCTCTCTCTCTCTCAAATCAAACTATTGATCTTGTTAGGAGTTAGTTGTCAGCAGTCAGTGTGCAGAACTTTCATTCTCTTTCTCTCTCTCTTGTTCAACGTGTTTAACAGTTTGAAAGCAGAGAATGAGTCAACAAAGCGGTAAGCGCTGTGTGCCTCCGTGCTCTCGTCCTATGAGTGAGTTAGACACACACGATTACTGCTTTGTTTGTTTGGGGGAAGAACATGCGGTTATGGCGATAGAGAAAGGCGGATGCGAGCACTGTGATCTTCTCACAGTTAAAATGCTTCGCTCCCGTCTGAACTATTTCCATTCCGCACCCACATTAACATCGTGGGGTTCTCATATGGATTTGGTTCATGAGCAAGAGACGGGTCTGTCCCTTTCGCTTGCCGTGTCACCAAATCCTAACATTCCCTCTCGTGATCACGAAGCGCGCTCTTGCTTCTTCGGTTCATGAGAGGGATGACGTTTGTCTTTGTTCGAGCAGCCAGCCTTTGAGCATTTCTCACACGAAAGAATCTGTAGCGGAATTGCTAGAGGTGGTTGCTCGTGCTGTTGCCAGGTTACAACTTGACTGGCTATGCAAACAAAAAAAAAACCCAAACATAATAAACTGTTTAATCATGAATTAAACCATATACTTCTCGCGTCTTTGTGCCTTCGACGTCGACTTTTTCGACTATCGTGGGTGTAAATTCGCGAGGGTATACAGAGATGCCTCGGGTTTGAAAAGACGCTCGTGAGCTATCTCTCGCCCGCTTCGGCATCTTCAATTAAAAAGCCCTTCCCCACTAAACCGAAAGTGAAACCTATCGTATTACATCAACGTTAGTGGGTAAAGCTTACTAAGCTGCAAGTCAGGCTTGTACTGCGCTGCACATAATGAAAGAACTATGTTGCAGGCATACCAGGCCGACTTATTGAAGGAATTGAGTGTGGGCGGAGCTCCGTTGAGCAAAGATCTGTCTCTCTGTGCGACCTAGCAGACGGCCCGTGTAAACCATCGGCCGTTCAAAGAGTGCTTTAGTCAGCACAGAGAGGCATTTGTGGCTAAATCTAACAGGATTTAAAGAGAAAGATACTTTATTCCTGTTGGATTTTTTCCCTTGTGTTTTCCTCTGGCTTATTTGTTGACTCTGTTGACTCAGTAGTCACCAGATTTTAGGGGATTAAAAAAACATGAAGCATGTAGAATTTTCAGAAATTCTTTCCTCGCCGCACTCAAGGGGAGGGGCTGTCTGCCACCCAGCCTCGCCCCGGTCCTTCAAAACCCAGGGAAATTCAAAAGCTGAGCGTGGCTGAGCGCGCTCCCCCTCGTGGGAATTGGAGGGTTCACCACGTTCAGCAAAATCCCAAGCCGGACCTCAGGACTTTCATTGATAAAAAAGAGGAAGTCCTAATGGTCCGGCACCCAGTGGGGTAGCCCCCCTCGCGGAAGGGGGCGCAGTTAGATCTTGTCGCCCCTTCCTAACATCATAAAACTCTCCTTCCCCGCCACTTCGTGTGTTTCGGGGGGCAGAAGTTTCCAGTGAAATGTTGGATGTTCCGTTGCTTCCAGCTGTCATCCTGGACGCGGAACATCTGACACCCCCTCAAAAGGAAGTATCAAAATTATACCACTCTCAGAGAGTCTGGCAGCATGAAAATCTCTGTCAGGCATCTCCCTTTGGGTGCTAAAGACAGTAGAATACAGAATTCAATTCTGTCGTCATCCTCTGCGTTTCAACGGCGTGTTTCTCACTTCCGTGAAGCCGGAGTTGATGCACGTATTGTCACAAGAGCTACAATCTCTTCTGAGCACAGAGGCCATATAACATGTTCCTCTGCCAGAGAGAAAGTCAGACTGTTACAGCAGATACTTCCTGGTTCTCAAATAAGATGGGGGACTGCGTCCAATCTTAGATCTTTGAGGCTTAAACCATTCAGTCAAAGCACTCAAGTTCAAGATGTTAATTATCAATTTGGTTGTGAATCAAATTCAACATTGCGTTTAGTTTGTCACAATCGATCTGAAGGACGCATATATATATATATATATTTTCTTTCATAGAAATATTGCCACATCACAGGAAATTCCTGAGGTGCGCTTTAGGGGGCGAAGCGTACCAATTTCGGGTTCTTCCATTCGGCCTAGCCTGATCACCCGCACATACACAAAATGCATGGATGCAGCACAGGGCTCCATTACGACTCCTGGGCATTCGCATTTTGGACTATATAAACAATTGGTCAATTCTGAGCACAATCGCGAGAGATGGAGATCCATCACGAGACATCGTGTTAGCTCATATGGTTTCTCTAGGGTTGAGACTCAACACCAAGGAAAGTGTTCTTTCTCCTACCTGAGAATGACTTATTTCGGAATCGTTTGGGATTCGATTACGATGTGGGCGCAGCAGTCTCCCGCTCGAATCGAGACCATTCAGTAGACCATGACCAAAGTCAGGCCAGGCCAAGAATGCACTGTTCGTCAGTGCCAACAATGTTAGGTTTCATGGCATCAGCATCCACGGTGATTCCCTTGGGGCTGTTGCACATGAGACAGTTTCAGTTGTGGTTAAAAGCCGAAGGATTTTATCCAAGAGCCAATCCTTTAAGGCAAATAAAAGTGGCGCGCCGTAATGGCTTCGTACACTAACTCTGTGGTTCAGACCCCGGTATTTAACTTTGGGTCCCACTCTAAGGGCTCCTTGTCGTCGCAAAATGCTAACGACGGATGCCTCCCTGATGGGCTGGGTAGCGGCCTTAAGTGGTCGTCCAGCTTAAGGGGCATGGGAGGGCCGTCAGCTCGTTTGGCACATCAGCTGCCTCGAGTTGATGGCTATATTTCTGGCTCTGAAATATTTTCTCCTTCAATTAAGAGGCTGTTATGTCCTAGTGCGGGTGGACAACACAGCGGCAGTCTCTTACATAAATCACCAGGGAGGTCTACGCTCTCGCAACCTGAACAGGATAGCGAGACAGATCTTTCTCTGGGCCCAAGGAAAGTTCCTGTCACTCAAGGCAGTGTACATTCCAGGGCACCTGAACGTGGGAGCAGATTTACTGTCCAGACAGACACTACCATCAGGGGAGTGGAAACTCCACCCAGAGATAGTGAATCAGATCTGGAACAGTTTTTATCAGACGGAAGTGGACCTCTTCGCCTCTTTTAGGATAGCGCAATGTCCCCTCTACTTCTCTCTAAGTCACCCAGCTCCGTTGGGTCTGGATGCGATATCACACACATGGCGCAAATTGCGCCTGTATGCGTTTCCTCCAGTCTTTCTCTGCTCCCAGGGGTTCTAGCCAGGGTTCGCCAACATGGGATTTGCCTCCTGTTGGTGGCATCATGTTGGCTGAACAAAGTATGGCTCTCAGAGGTAATATCTCTCCTCGACGGCTCGCCATGGCGATTCCGGAGAGGAGGGATCTTTCTATCTCAGGCGGGGGGAATGATATTCCATCACAGGCCCGACCTGTGAAATCTTCATGTTTGGCCCCTGAGGGGGACCAACTGAGGGACACTGGGCTTTCACCTGCCGTTATTGAGACCATCCTAAGTGCTAGGGCTCCCTCCACTAGGAAAAAATATGCCATTAAATGGGGTGTTTTAGAAAGTTGGTGTGTGGAACACAATTTCAATCCAGTTAAACTGCCAGATTGCTTCAGTACTGGACTTAATGCAAGGTAAGTTATCAACAGGCACATGTCCTGTTACTCTTAGGGTTTATGTGGCCGCTCTTTCGGCTTGCCACGCCTTAATTGATGGTGCACCACTTGGGAGACACCCTCTGCTCTCTCGCTTCCTCTGTGGAGCCAGACGACTGAGGCCTCCAGTAAAGACCAAGATCCCTTCCTGGGACTTATCTACAGTCCTTGAGGGTCTGGTTGGACCCCCCCTTTGAACCTTTGGAGTCAGCGTCTGATAAACTTCTGACTTTTAAATGGTTTTTCTAATGGCAATAACCTCTTTAAAGAGAATTGGGGATATGCAGGCTCTGTCTATCTCGTCATCCTGCTTAGACTTTGCCCCAGGAATGGTGAAAGTGATTTTGCATCCTCATCTTGATTACCTGCCCAAGGTTCCATTCTCGGCTGTTCATCCGGTCATTCTTGAAGCCTTCTGTCCTCCACCGTTTTTAACGCCGGAGCAGAAGGTATCTCATAGACTGTGTCCAGTCCGTGCTCTTCAGGCTTACGTCCACCGCACTAGCCAGTGGCGTAAGTCAGAGCAACTTTTCATCTGTTATGGTGTCCATAACAGAGGGGCAGCTGCCTCCAAGCAGACTATGTCTCATTGGGTCAGGGATGCTATTGCTCTTGCCTATGAGGCGCGCGGTCAAGCTTCGCCTATAGGTCTAAGGGCTCACTCCACCAGAGGGGTCGCCTCGTCCAATGCGTTGGCAAGGGGTGCTCCCCTGCAACAAGTTTGTGATGCGGCGGGCTGGTCCTCTCCGCACACATTTATAAGATTTTATAGTTTGGATGTTCATGCCACTCCGGGCTCTCACGTCCTTGAGTCGACATCACAAGCTAATGTCTAGGCCTCCTTGCGTTCTTGTGAAACACACCTGCACAGCCATAGGGGTCCAGACATGTTCAAGCACGGCGGCGTGGGTATTCTCGTTCCCATAGCGCTTTGGCAAGCGCAGCATCGAGTGTAGCTCTCAAAAGGGAACTTTCTGGGTTACTTTTCAGTAACCTTGTTCCCTGAGAGAGCGGAACGAGATGCTGCGCTATCATGCCGTGCTGAAGATGTCCAGCAGGACTGCTCTTCAGACAAAATATCCTGACGATGCACCTGCGGCTCATCTATTTATAGCCTCGTGTCACGGTGCGCTCTGATGACGTCATCAACCGAGGCTATAATACCTCCGGGTCAATTCTGTTGACGTGTTACACACATTATTCACAGCTGGTCACGAATAGAGACGTTCCCATAGCGCTTTGGCAAGCGCAGCATCTCGTTCCGCTCTCTCAGGGAACAAGGTTACTGAAAAGTAACCCAGAAAGTTTTCTGACATTTCAGGGTCTAACTTCAAAAATCATGCAAAACACTTCTAACACCTTCAGATATGTTTCTCTGTGTTGCAAAATAGGTTTTATTCATGCACAGACTGCAAATTTAAAGTGGGACAGAGATTCAGCTTGCATTGCCTGAACCAACTTTGTTCTGCGCTGAAACGCTGTTTTCTGACATTTCAGGGTCTAACTTCAAAAATCATGCAAAACACTTCTAACACCTTCATATATGTTTCTCTGTGTTGCAAAATAGCTTTTATTCATGCACAGAGTGTAAATTTAAAGTGGGACAGAGATTCAGCTTGCATTGCCTGAACCAACTTTGTTCTGCGCTGAAACGCTGTTTTCTGACATTTCAGGGTCTAACTTCAAAAATCATGCAAAACACTTCTAACACTTTCAGATATGTTTCTCTGTGTTGCAAAATAGGTTTTATTCATGCATAGTGTAAATTTAAAGTGGGACAGAGATTCAGCTTGCATTGCCTGAACCAACTTTGTTCTGCGCTGAAACGCTGTTTTCTGACATTTCAGGGTCTAACTTCAAAAATCATGCAAAACACTTCTAACACCTTCAGATATGTTTCTCTGTGTTGCAAAATAGGTTTTATTCATGCACAGACTCCAACGTTAAAGTGGGACCGAGATTCATCTTGAATGCCTGAACCAACTTTGTTCTGCGCTGAAAAGCTGTTTTCTGACATTTCAGGGTCTAACTTCAAAAATCATGCAAAACACTTCTAACACCTTCAGATATGTTTCTCTGTGTTGCAAAATAGCTTTTATTCATGCACAGAGTGTAAATTTAAAGTGGGACAGAGATTCAGCTTGCATTGCCTGAACCAACTTTGTTCTGCGCTGAAACGCTGTTTTCTGACATTTCAGGGTCTAACTTCAAAAATCATGCAAAACACTTCTAACACCTTCAGATATGTTTCTCTGTGTTGCAAAATAGGTTTTCTTCATGCACAGACTGCAAAGTTAAAGTGGGACCGAGATTCAGCTTGCATTGCCTGAACCAACTTTGTTCTGCGCTGAAAAGCTGTTTTCTGACATTTCAGGGTCTAACTTCAAAAATCATGCAAAACACTTCTAACACCTTCAGATATGTTTCTCTGTGTTGCAAAATAGCTTTTATTCATGCACAGAGTGTAAATTTAAAGTGGGACAGAGATTCAGCTTGCATTGCCTGAACCAACTTTGTTCTGCGCTGAAACGCTGTTTTCTGACATTTCAGGGTCTAACTTCAAAAATCATGCAAAACACTTCTAACACCTTCAGATATGTTTCTCTGTGTTGCAAAATAGGTTTTATTCATGCACAGACTGCAAAGTTAAAGTGGGACCGAGATTCAGCTTGCATTGCCTGAACCAACTTTGTTCTGCGCTGAAAAGCTGTTTTCTGACATTTCAGGGTCTAACTTCAAAAATCATGCAAAACACTTCTAACACCTTCAGATATGTTTCTCTGTGGTGCAAAATAGGTTTTATTCATGCACAGAGTGTAAATTTAAAGTGGGACAGAGATTCAGCTTGCATTGCCTGAACCAACTTTGTTCTGCGCTGAAACGCTGTTTTCTGACATTTCAGGGTCTAACTTCAAAAATCATGCAAAACACTTCTAACACCTTCAGATATGTTTCTCTGTGTTGCAAAATAGGTTTTATTCATGCACAGACTGCAAATTTAAAGTGGGACAGAGATTCAGCTTGCATTGCCTGAACCAACTTTGTTCTGCGCTGAAACGCTGTTTTCTGACATTTCAGGGTCTAACTTCAAAAATCATGCAAAACACTTCACCTTCAGATATGTTTCTCTGTGTTGCAAAATAGGTTTTATTCATGCACAGACTGCAAAGTTAAAGTGGGACCGAGATTCAGCTTGCATTGCCTGAACCAACTTTGTTCTGCGCTGAAAAGCTGTTTTCTGACATTTCAGGGTCTAACTTCAAAAATCATGCAAAACACTTCTAACACCTTCAGATATGTTTCTCTGTGTTGCAAACTAGCTTTTATTCATGCACAGAGTGTAAATTTAAAGTGGGACAGAGATTCAGCTTGCATTGCCTGAACCAACTTTGTTCTGCGCTGAAACGCTGTTTTCTGACATTTCAGGGTCTAACTTCAAAAATCATGCAAAACACTTCTAACACCTTCAGATATGTTTCTCTGTGTTGCAAAATAGGTTTTATTCATGCATAGAGTGTAAATTTAAAGTGGGACAGAGATTCAGCTTGCATTGCCTGAACCAACTTTGTTCTGCGCTGAAACGCTGTTTTCTGACATTTCAGGGTCTAACTTCAAAAATCATGCAAAACACTTCTAACACCTTCAGATATGTTTCTCTGTGTTGCAAAATAGGTTTTATTCACGCACAGACTGCAAAGTTAAAGTGGGACAGAGATTCAGCTTGCATTGCCTGAACCAACTTTGTTCTGCGCTGAAAAGCTGTTTTCTGACATTTCAGGGTCTAACTTCAAAAATCATGCAAAACACTTCTAACACCTTCAGATATGTTTCTCTGTGTTGCAAACTAGCTTTTATTCATGCACAGAGTGTAAATTTAAAGTGGGACAGAGATTCAGCTTGCATTGCCTGAACCAACTTTGTTCTGCGCTGAAACGCTGTTTTCTGACATTTCAGGGTCTAACTTCAAAAATCATGCAAAACACTTCTAACACCTTCAGATATGTTTCTCTGTGTTGCAAAATAGGTTTTATTCATGCATAGAGTGTAAATTTAAAGTGGGACAGAGATTCAGCTTGCATTGCCTGAACCAACTTTGTTCTGCGCTGAAACGCTGTTTTCTGACATTTCAGGGTCTAACTTCAAAAATCATGCAAAACACTTCTAACACCTTCAGATATGTTTCTCTGTGTTGCAAAATAGGTTTTATTCACGCACAGACTGCAAATTTAAAGTGGGACAGAGATTCAGCTTGCATTGCCTGAACCAACTTTGTTCTGCGCTGAAAAGCTGTTTTCTGACATTTCAGGGTCTAACTTCAAAAATCATGCAAAACACTTCTAACACCTTCAGATATGTTTCTCTGTGTTGCAAAATAGGTTTTATTCATGCACAGACTGCAAAGTTAAAGTGGGACCGAGATTCATCTTGAATGCCTGAACCAACTTTGTTCTGCGCTGAAAAGCTGTTTTCTGACATTTCAGGGTCTAACTTCAAAAATCATGCAAAACACTTCTAACACCTTCAGATATGTTTCTCTGTGTTGCAAAATAGCTTTTATTCATGCACAGAGTGTAAATTTAAAGTGGGATAGAGATTCAGCTTGCATTGCCTGAACCAACTTTGTTCTGCGCTGAAAAGCTGTTTTCTGACATTTCAGGGTCTAACTTCAAAAATCATGCAAAACACTTCTAACACCTTCAGATATGTTTCTCTGTGTTGCAAAATAGGTTTTATTCATGCACAGACTGCAAAGTTAAAGTGGGACCGAGATTCAGCTTGCATTGCCTGAACCAACTTTGTTCTGTGCTGAAAAGCTGTTTTTTGACATTTCAGGGTCTAACTTCAAAAATCATGCAAAACACTTTTAACACCTTCAGATATGTTTCTCTGTGTTGCAAAATAGGTTTTATTCATGCACAGAGTGTAAATTTAAAGTGGGACAGAGATTCAGCTTGCATTGCCTGAACCAACTTTGTTCTGCGCTGAAAAGCTGTTTTCTGACATTTCAGGGTCTAACTTCAAAAATCATGCAAAACACTTCTAACACCTTCAGATATGTTTCTCTGTGTTGCAAAATAGGTTTTATTCATGCACAGACTCCAAAGTTAAAGTGGGACCGAGATTCATCTTGAATGCCTGAACCAACTTTGTTCTGCGCTGAAAAGCTGTTTTCTGACATTTCAGGGTCTAACTTCAAAAATCATGCAAAACACTTCTAACACCTTCAGATATATTTCTCTGTGTTGCAAAATAGCTTTTATTCATGCACAGAGTGTAAATTTAAAGTGGGATAGAGATTCAGCTTGCATTGCCTGAACCAACTTTGTTCTGCGCTGAAAAGCTGTTTTCTGACATTTCAGGGTCTAACTTCAAAAATCATGCAAAACACTTCTAAAACCTTCAGATATGTTTCTCTGTGGTGCAAAATAGGTTTTATTCATGCACAGAGTGTAAATTTAAAGTGGGACAGAGATTCAGCTTGCATTGCCTGAACCAACTTTGTTCTGCGCTGAAACGCTGTTTTCTGACATTTCAGGGTCTAACTTCAAAAATCATGCAAAACACTTCTAACACCTTCAGATATGTTTATCTGTGTTGCAAAATAGGTTTTATTCATGCACAGACTGCAAAGTTAAAGTGGGACCGAGATTCAGCTTGCATTGCCTGAACCAACTTTGTTCTGCGCTGAAAAGCTGTTTTCTGACATTTCAGGGTCTAACTTCAAAAATCATGCAAAACACTTCTAACACCTTCAGATATGTTTCTCTGTGTTGCAAAATAGGTTTTATTCATGCACAAACTGCAAATTTAAAGTGGGACAGAGATTCAGCTTGCATTGCCTGAACCAACTTTGTTCTGCGCTGAAAAGCTGTTTTCTGACATTTCAGGGTCTAAGTTCAAAAATCATGCAAAACACTTCTAACACCTTCAGATATGTTTCTCTGTGTTGCAAAATAGGTTTTATTCATGCACAGACTGCAAATTTAAAGTGGGACAGAGATTCAGCTTGCATTGCCTGAACCAACTTTGTTCTGCGCTGAAACGCTGTTTTCTGACATTTCAGGGTCTAACTTCAAAAATCATGCAAAACACTTCACCTTCAGATATGTTTCTCTGTGTTGCAAAATAGGTTTTATTCATGCACAGACTGCAAAGTTAAAGTGGGACCGAGATTCAGCTTGCATTGCCTGAACCAACTTTGTTCTGCGCTGAAAAGCTGTTTTCTGACATTTCAGGGTCTAACTTCAAAAATCATGCAAAACACTTCTAACACCTTCAGATATGTTTCTCTGTGTTGCAAACTAGCTTTTATTCATGCACAGAGTGTAAATTTAAAGTGGGACAGAGATTCAGCTTGCATTGCCTGAACCAACTTTGTTCTGCGCTGAAACGCTGTTTTCTGACATTTCAGGGTCTAACTTCAAAAATCATGCAAAACACTTCTAACACCTTCAGATATGTTTCTCTGTGTTGCAAAATAGGTTTTATTCATGCATAGAGTGTAAATTTAAAGTGGGACAGAGATTCAGCTTGCATTGCCTGAACCAACTTTGTTCTGCGCTGAAACGCTGTTTTCTGACATTTCAGGGTCTAACTTCAAAAATCATGCAAAACACTTCTAACACCTTCAGATATGTTTCTCTGTGTTGCAAAATAGGTTTTATTCACGCACAGACTGCAAATTTAAAGTGGGACAGAGATTCAGCTTGCATTGCCTGAACCAACTTTGTTCTGCGCTGAAAAGCTGTTTTCTGACATTTCAGGGTCTAACTTCAAAAATCATGCAAAACACTTCTAACACCTTCAGATATGTTTCTCTGTGTTGCAAAATAGGTTTTATTCATGCACAGACTGCAAAGTTAAAGTGGGACCGAGATTCATCTTGAATGCCTGAACCAACTTTGTTCTGCGCTGAAAAGCTGTTTTCTGACATTTCAGGGTCTAACTTCAAAAATCATGCAAAACACTTCTAACACCTTCAGATATGTTTCTCTGTGTTGCAAAATAGCTTTTATTCATGCACAGAGTGTAAATTTAAAGTGGGATAGAGATTCAGCTTGCATTGCCTGAACCAACTTTGTTCTGCGCTGAAAAGCTGTTTTCTGACATTTCAGGGTCTAACTTCAAAAATCATGCAAAACACTTCTAACACCTTCAGATATGTTTCTCTGTGTTGCAAAATAGGTTTTATTCATGCACAGACTGCAAAGTTAAAGTGGGACCGAGATTCAGCTTGCATTGCCTGAACCAACTTTGTTCTGTGCTAAAAAGCTGTTTTTTGACATTTCAGGGTCTAACTTCAAAAATCATGCAAAACACTTCTAACACCTTCAGATATGTTTCTCTGTGTTGCAAAATAGGTTTTATTCATGCACAGAGTGTAAATTTAAAGTGGGACAGAGATTCAGCTTGCATTGCCTGAACCAACTTTGTTCTGCGCTGAAAAGCTGTTTTCTGACATTTCAGGGTCTAACTTCAAAAATCATGCAAAACACTTCTAACACCTTCAGATATGTTTCTCTGTGTTGCAAAATAGGTTTTATTCATGCACAGACTCCAAAGTTAAAGTGGGACCGAGATTCATCTTGAATGCCTGAACCAACTTTGTTCTGCGCTGAAAAGCTGTTTTCTAACATTTCAGGGTCTAACTTCAAAAATCATGCAAAACACTTCTAACACCTTCAGATATATTTCTCTGTGTTGCAAAATAGCTTTTATTCATGCACAGAGTGTAAATTTAAAGTGGGATAGAGATTCAGCTTGCATTGCCTGAACCAACTTTGTTCTGCGCTGAAACGCTGTTTTCTGACATTTCAGGGTCTAACTTCAAAAATTATGCAAAACACTTCTAACACCTTCAGATATGTTTCTCTGTGTTGCAAAATAGGTTTTATTCATGCACAGACTGCAAAGTTAAAGTGGGACCGAGATTCAGCTTGCATTGCCTGAACCAACTTTGTTCTGCGCTGAAAAGCTGTTTTCTGACATTTCAGGGTCTAACTTCAAAAATCATGCAAAACACTTCTAACACCTTCAGATATGTTTCTCTGTGTTGCAAAATAGGTTTTATTCATGCACAGAGTGTAAATTTAAAGTGGGACAGAGATTCAGCTTGCATTGCCTGAACCAACTTTGTTCTGCGCTGAAACGCTGTTTTCTGACATTTCAGGGTCTAACTTCAAAAATCATGCAAAACACTTCTAACACCTTCAGATATGTTTCTCTGTGTTGCAAAATAGGTTTTATTCATGCACAGACTGCAAATTTAAAGTGGGACAGAGATTCAGCTTGCATTGCCTGAACCAACTTTGTTCTTCGCTGAAACGCTGTTTTCTGACATTTCAGGGTCTAACTTCAAAAATCATGCAAAACACTTCTAACACCTTCAGATATGTTTCTCTGTGTTGCAAAATAGCTTTTATTCATGCACAGAGTGTAAATTTAAAGTGGGACAGAGATTCAGCTTGCATTGCCTGAACCAACTTTGTTCTGCGCTGAAACGCTGTTTTCTGACATTTCAGGGTCTAACTTCAAAAATCATGCAAAACACTTCTAACACTTTCAGATATGTTTCTCTGTGTTGCAAAATAGGTTTTATTCATGCATAGAGTGTAAATTTAAAGTGGGACAGAGATTCAGCTTGCATTGCCTGAACCAACTTTGTTCTGCACTGAAACGCTGTTTTCTGACATTTCAGGGTCTAACTTCAAAAATCATGCAAAACACTTCTAACACCTTCAGATATGTTTCTCTGTGTTGCAAAATAGGTTTTATTCATGCACAGACTGCAAAGTTAAAGTGGGACCGAGATTCAGCTTGCATTGCCTGAACCAACTTTGTTCTGTGCTGAAAAGCTGTTTTCTGACATTTCAGGGTCTAACTTCAAAAATCATGCAAAACACTTCTAAAACCTTCAGATATGTTTCTCTGTGTTGCAAAATAGGTTTTATTCATGAACAGAGTGTAAATTTAAAGTGGGACAGAGATTCAGCTTGCATTGCCTGAACCAACTTTGTTCTGCACTGAAACGCTGTTTTCTGACATTTCAGGGTATAACTTCAAAAATCATGCAAAACACTTCTAACACCTTCAGATATGTTTCTCTGTGTTGCAAAATAGGTTTTATTCATGCACAGACTGCAAATTTAAAGTGGGACAGAGATTCAGCTTGCATTGCCTGAACCAACTTTGTTCTGCGCTGAAACGCTGTTTTCTGACATGTCAGGGTCTAACTTCAAAAATCATGCAAAACACTTCTAACACCTTCAGATATGTTTCTCTGTGTTGCAAAATAGCTTTTATTCATGCACAGAGTGTAAATTTAAAGTGGGACAGAGATTCAGCTTGCATTGCCTGAACCAACTTTGTTCTGCGCTGAAAAGCTGTTTTCTGACATTTCAGGGTCTAACTTCAAAAATCATGCAAAACACTTCTAACACCTTCAGATATGTTTCTCTGTGTTGCAAAATAGGTTTTATTCATGCATAGAGTGTAAATTTAAAGTGGGACAGAGATTCAGCTTGCATTGCCTGAACCAACTTTGTTCTGCGCTGAAATGCTGTTTTCTGACATTTCAGGGTCTAACTTCAAAAATCATGCAAAACACTTCTAACACCTTCAGATATGTTTCTCTGTGTTGCAAAATAGGTTTTCTTCATGCACAGACTGCAAAGTTAAAGTGGGACCGAGATTCAGCTTGCATTGCCTGAACCAACTTTGTTCTGCGCTGAAAATCTGTTTTCTGACATTTCAGGGTCTAACTTCAGAAATCATGCAAAACACTTCTAACACCTTCAGATATGTTTCTCTGTGTTGCAAAATAGCTTTTATTCATGCACAGAGTGTAAATTTAAAGTGGGACAGAGATTCAGCTTGCATTGCCTGAACCAACTTTGTTCTGCTCTGAAACGCTGTTTTCTGACATTTCAGGGTATAACTTCAAAAATCATGCAAAACACTTCTAACACCTTCAGATATGTTTCTCTGTGTTGCAAAATAGGTTTTATTCATGCACAGAGTGTAAATTTAAAGTGGGACAGAGATTCAGCTTGCATTGCCTGAACCAACTTTGTTCTGCGCTGAAACGCTGTTTTCTGACATTTCAGGGTCTAACTTCAAAAATCATGCAAAACACTTCTAACACCTTCAGATATGTTTCTCTGTGTTGCAAAATAGGTTTTATTCATGCACAGACTGCAAATTTAAAGTGGGACAGAGATTCAGCTTGCATTGCCTGAACCAACTTTGTTCTGCGCTGAAACGCTGTTTTCTGACATTTCAGGGTCTAACTTCAAAAATCATGCAAAACACTTCTAACACCTTCATATATGTTTCTCTGTGTTGCAAAATAGCTTTTATTCATGCACAGAGTGTAAATTTAAAGTGGGACAGAGATTCAGCTTGCATTGCCTGAACCAACTTTGTTCTGCGCTGAAACGCTGTTTTCTGACATTTCAGGGTCTAACTTCAAAAATCATGCAAAACACTTCTAACACTTTCAGATATGTTTCTCTGTGTTGCAAAATAGGTTTTATTCATGCATAGAGTGTAAATTTAAAGTGGGACAGAGATTCAGCTTGCATTGCCTGAACCAACTTTGTTCTGCGCTGAAACGCTGTTTTCTGACATTTCAGGTTCTAACTTCAAAAATTATGCAAAACACTTCTAACACCTTCAGATATGTTTCTCTGTGTTGCAAAATAGGTTTTATTCATGCACAGACTGCAAAGTTAAAGTGGGACCGAGATTCAGCTTGCATTGCCTGAACCAACTTTGTTCTGCGCTGAAAAGCTGTTTTCTGACATTTCAGGGTCTAACATCAAAAATCATGCAAAACACTTCTAACACCTTCAGATATGTTTCTCTGTGTTGCAAAATAGCTTTTATTCATGCACAGAGTGTAAATTTAAAGTGGGACAGAGATTCAGCTTGCATTGCCTGAACCAACTTTGTTCTGCGCTGAAACGCTGTTTTCTGACATTTCAGGGTCTAACTTCAAAAATCATGCAAAACACTTCTAACACCTTCAGATATGTTTCTCTGTGTTGCAAAATAGGTTTTATTCACGCACAGACTGCAAATTTAAAGTGGGACAGAGATTCAGCTTGCATTGCCTGAACCAACTTTGTTCTGCGCTGAAAAGCTGTTTTCTGACATTTCAGGGTCTAACTTCAAAAATCATGCAAAACACTTCTAACACCTTCAGATATGTTTCTCTGTGTTGCAAAATAGCTTTTATTCATGCACAGAGTGTAAATTTAAAGTGGGACAGAGATTCAGCTTGCATTGTCTGAACCAACTTTGTTCTGCGCTGAAACGCTGTTTTCTGACATTTCAGGGTCTAACTTCAAAAATCATACAAAACACTTCTAACACCTTCAGATATGTTTCTCTGTGTTGCAAAATAGGTTTTATTCATGCACAGACTGCAAATTTAAAGTGGGACAGAGATTCAGCTTGCATTGCCTGAACCAACTTTGTTCTGCGCTGAAAAGCTGTTTTCTGACATTTCAGGGTCTAACTTCAAAAATCATGCAAAACACTTCTAACACCTTCAGATATGTTTCTCTGTGTTGCAAAATAGGTTTTATTCATGCACAGACTGCAAAGTTAAAGTGGGACCGAGATTCATCTTGAATGCCTGAACCAACTTTGTTCTGCGCTGAAAAGCTGTTTTCTGACATTTCAGGGTCTAACTTCAAAAATCATGCAAAACACTTCTAACACCTTCAGATATGTTTCTCTGTGTTGCAAAATAGCTTTTATTCATGCACAGAGTGTAAATTTAAAGTGGGATAGAGATTCAGCTTGCATTGCCTGAACCAACTTTGTTCTGCGCTGAAACGCTGTTTTCTGACATTTCAGGGTCTAACTTCAAAAATCATGCAAAACACTTCTAACACCTTCAGATATGTTTCTCTGTGTTGCAAAATAGGTTTTATTCATGCACAGACTGCAAAGTTAAAGTGGGACCGAGATTCAGCTTGCATTGCCTGAACCAACTTTGTTCTGCGCTGAAAAGCTGTTTTCTGACATTTCAGGGTCTAACTTCAAAAATCATGCAAAACACTTCTAACACCTTCAGATATGTTTCTCTGTGTTGCAAAATAGGTTTTATTCATGCACAGAGTGTAAATTTAAAGTGGGACAGAGATTCAGCTTGCATTGCCTGAACCAACTTTGTTCTGCGCTGAAACGCTGTTTTCTGACATTTCAGGGTCTAACTTCAAAAATCATGCAAAACACTTCTAACACCTTCAGATATGTTTCTCTGTGTTGCAAAATAGGTTTTATTCATGCACAGACTGCAAATTTAAAGTGGGACAGAGATTCAGCTTGCATTGCCTGAACCAACTTTGTTTTGCGCTGAAACGCTGTTTTCTGACATTTCAGGGTCTAACTTCAAAAATCATGCAAAACACTTCTAACACCTTCATATATGTTTCTCTGTGTTGCAAAATAGCTTTTATTCATGCACAGAGTGTAAATTTAAAGTGGGACAGAGATTCAGCTTGCATTGCCTGAACCAACTTTGTTCTGCGCTGAAACGCTGTTTTCTGACATTTCAGGGTCTAACTTCAAAAATCATGCAAAACACTTCTAACACTTTCAGATATGTTTCTCTGTGTTGCAAAATAGGTTTTATTCATGCATAGAGTGTAAATTTAAAGTGGGACAGAGATTCAGCTTGCATTGTGTAGCGTCTGGACCAATCAAACATAGTTATTTGTTACATTTAACAAATTATCCTTAAAACCAAGAAGCCAACTTTAGGTTGGCATTCTAGAAACAACCCCCAGTTCTACCAACATTAAAGCTACTGGGCTTTAAGGGCTCAGTTGCCAGGGCAACTATCTGATAACACCAGTTTTACGATCCAAAGGAATGCAGCAATTTTAAGAAAGACATTTGGCCTACTGAAATGGACTCTTCCCTAATTTATAGGAAAACCTTCCTATGAATGAACACACAAATGGTCCATTCATTGTGTATATCATTGTGGTTTATGTACCTTGTCTTTTTTTTTTCTTTTTTATATATGTGTAATGTTTTATGCATGTGTTAAGATAGATATAGATAGATATCTCATGTAGATATATTATGTACGTGTCATGTTTAGTATCTCTGAATTCGTATTTTGATGATCTAAAAGATGATGCATATTATATGTTGATACACAGGTAACATATTAGAGTTTCATAAATCCCTAGTAGATTTACATGAATTTACCCACATGCAAAATACCTTGCTCTCAAACAAAGGGCCATAAAAGCCCACATCATTTCGAAACCCCCGCTCGGAATTTCAGCCTCTCTCATTGGTCAAGTCCACTTTGAGAGGTGTTATCTCCTAAATGTTAAAAGGGCTCACACCTAGTTCCGTCCAGTTCTTTCTGAAAACTTGATTGCTGCCTGTGGGGAGGCCTCCCCAGGCCCAGAGGGGGGGGGGCCTCAACATATGGAGATGTGTGGACTCTCCACACAGAATACTCCCACTGGAGGTAATTTCACTCGACTATGGAACTTATCCAAATGTACACCATCGGAACTCTCTCCCTCTTCACTCATGGCCATCTCTGGATCCCCATCTCTGAAGTGCGGCCTGCTGTTCCTCAGAACAGCCCATTTGGGAGAGAAGACTCTCTCAACCACAACAGAGTCAAGAACAACCTCAGAGCTTCAAGAAAGTGCAACTCCGGCCATCAAATGGAACCATCCAGGACTTCTTCAGAGGCTCCACGAGACTCTCGTACGGATGCAAGTATCGTTTCTTCCACTAAACAGAGGTTTAAGTGTAAGTTATCGTATATGGCTCTTTGAATTAGAAACTGATGGTTCTTTAGATGGTCAGCTCAGCCTCAAGCCCCTTTTCCTATACTGCTCTAACCATCCTCTTACCCTACCCTGTATGAATGAGTATATGTTTGTTTTGTTTGTTTAGATTAGTTATATGTTAGTCGTTAGTTAATAAAACTCTTGTGCACAAATTACATGGGTTTCTGATTCTGCCTTGCAAATTAATGTCCCTTTACGATTTCCGATCAAGCTACATGCTCTAATGCATTATTACGCTAACAATGTTATTATTCTGTGGCCAAGAAAATATCATTGCTTAGGGTTGATAAGAAATTACCCTGTATGTTCGCTAGGCGAACAGATTAATTGATGGCGATTCGATTCCGCTACAGTTACTACTGGCGGCTGATATAAATAATGGTAATTAATCAAGATTAATTGTAATTATTTATATACATTTCCCTTTTGAGCTAAATTCGCAACAATTGCCTGAACCAACTTTGTTCTGCGCTGAAACGCTGTTTTCTGACATTTCAGGGTCTAACTTCAAAAATCATGCAAAACACTTCTAACACCTTCAGATATGTTTCTCTGTGTTGCAAAATAGGTTTTATTCATGCACAGACTCCAAAGTTAAAGTGGGACCGAGATTCATCTTGAATGCCTGAACCAACTTTGTTCTGCGCTGAAAAGCTGTTTTCTGACATTTCAGGGTCTAACTTCAAAAATCATGCAAAACACTTCTAACACCTTCAGATATATTTCTCTGTGTTGCAAAATAGCTTTTATTCATGCACAGAGTGTAAATTTAAAGTGGGATAGAGATTCAGCTTGCATTGCCTGAACCAACTTTGTTCTGCGCTGAAAAGCTGTTTTCTGACATTTCAGGGTCTAACTTCAAAAATCATGCAAAACACTTCTAACACCTTCAGATATGTTTCTCTGTGGTGCAAAATAGGTTTTATTCATGCACAGAGTGTAAATTTAAAGTGGGACAGAGATTCAGCTTGCATTGCCTGAACCAACTTTGTTCTGCGCTGAAACGCTGTTTTCTGACATTTCAGGGTCTAACTTCAAAAATCATGCAAAACACTTCTAACACCTTCAGATATGTTTCTCTGTGTTGCAAAATAGGTTTTATTCATGCACAGACTGCAAATTTAAAGTGGGACAGAGATTCAGCTTGCATTGCCTGAACCAACTTTGTTCTGCGCTGAAACGCTGTTTTCTGACATTTCAGGGTCTAACTTCAAAAATCATGCAAAACACTTCACCTTCAGATATGTTTCTCTGTGTTGCAAAATAGGTTTTATTCATGCACAGACTGCAAAGTTAAAGTGGGACCGAGATTCAGCTTGCATTGCCTGAACCAACTTTGTTCTGCGCTGAAAAGCTGTTTTCTGACATTTCAGGGTCTAACTTCAAAAAACATGCAAAACACTTCTAACACCTTCAGATATGTTTCTCTGTGTTGCAAACTAGCTTTTATTCATGCACAGAGTGTAAATTTAAAGTGGGACAGAGATTCAGCTTGCATTGCCTGAACCAACTTTGTTCTGCGCTGAAACGCTGTTTTCTGACATTTCAGGGTCTAACTTCAAAAATCATGCAAAACACTTCTAACACCTTCAGATATGTTTCTCTGTGTTGCAAAATAGGTTTTATTCATGCATAGAGTGTAAATTTAAAGTGGGACAGAGATTCAGCTTGCATTGCCTGAACCAACTTTGTTCTGCGCTGAAACGCTGTTTTCTGACATTTCAAGGTCTAACTTCAAAAATCATGCAAAACACTTCTAACACCTTCAGATATGTTTCTCTGTGTTGCAAAATAGGTTTTATTCACGCACAGACTGCAAATTTAAAGTGGGACAGAGATTCAGCTTGCATTGCCTGAACCAACTTTGTTCTGCGCTGAAAAGCTGTTTTCTGACATTTCAGGGTCTAACTTCAAAAATCATGCAAAACACTTCTAACACCTTCAGATATGTTTCTCTGTGTTGCAAAATAGGTTTTATTCATGCACAGACTGCAAAGTTAAAGTGGGACCGAGATTCATCTTGAATGCCTGAACCAACTTTGTTCTGCGCTGAAAAGCTGTTTTCTGACATTTCAGGGTCTAACTTCAAAAATCATTCAAAACACTTCTAACACCTTCAGATATGTTTCTCTGTGTTGCAAAATAGGTTTTATTCATGCACAGACTGCAAAGTTAAAGTGGGACCGAGATTCAGCTTGCATTGCCTGAACCAACTTTGTTCTGTGCTGAAAAGCTGTTTTTTGACATTTCAGGGTCTAACTTCAAAAATCATGCAAAACACTTCTAACACCTTCAGATATGTTTCTCTGTGTTGCAAAATAGGTTTTATTCATGCACAGAGTGTAAATTTAAAGTGGGACAGAGATTCAGCTTGCATTGCCTGAACCAACTTTGTTCTGCGCTGAAAAGCTGTTTTCTGACATTTCAGGGTCTAACTTCAAAAATCATGCAAAACACTTCTAACACCTTCAGATATGTTTCTCTGTGTTGCAAAATAGGTTTTATTCATGCACAGAGTGTAAATTTAAAGTGGGACAGAGATTCAGCTTGCATTGCCTGAACCAACTTTGTTCTGCGCTGAAACGCTGTTTTCTGACATTTCAGGGTCTAACTTCAAAAATCATGCAAAACACTTCTAACACCTTCAGATATGTTTCTCTGTGTTGCAAAATAGGTTTTATTCATGCACAGACTGCAAATTTAAAGTGGGACAGAGATTCAGCTTGCATTGCCTGAACCAACTTTGTTCTGCGCTGAAACGCTGTTTTCTGACATTTCAGGGTCTAACTTCAAAAATCATGCAAAACACTTCTAACACCTTCAGATATGTTTCTCTGTGTTGCAAAATAGCTTTTATTCATGCACAGAGTGTAAATTTAAAGTGGGACAGAGATTCAGCTTGCATTGCCTGAACCAACTTTGTTCTGCGCTGAAACGCTGTTTTCTGACATTTCAGGGTCTAACTTCAAAAATCATGCAAAACACTTCTAACACTTTCAGATATGTTTCTCTGTGTTGCAAAATAGGTTTTATTCATGCATAGAGTGTAAATTTAAAGTGGGACAGAGATTCAGCTTGCATTGCCTGAACCAACTTTGTTCTGCGCTGAAACGCTGTTTTCTGACATTTCAGGGTCTAACTTCAAAAATCATGCAAAACACTTCTAACACCTTCAGATATGTTTCTCTGTGTTGCAAAATAGGTTTTATTCATGCACAGACTGCAAAGTTAAAGTGGGACCGAGATTCAGCTTGCATTGCCTGAACCAACTTTGTTCTGTGCTGAAAAGCTGTTTTCTGACATTTCAGGGTCTAACTTCAAAAATCATGCAAAACACTTCTAAAACCTTCAGATATGTTTCTCTGTGTTGCAAAATAGGTTTTATTCATGAACAGAGTGTAAATTTAAAGTGGGACAGAGATTCAGCTTGCATTGCCTGAACCAACTTTGTTCTGCACTGAAACGCTGTTTTCTGACATTTCAGGGTATAACTTCAAAAATCATGCAAAACACTTCTAACACCTTCAGATATGTTTCTCTGTGTTGCAAAATAGGTTTTATTCATGCACAGACTGCAAATTTAAAGTGGGACAGAGATTCAGCTTGCATTGCCTGAACCAACTTTGTTCTGCGCTGAAACGCTGTTTTCTGACATTTCAGGGTCTAACTTCAAAAATCATGCAAAACACTTCTAACACCTTCAGATATGTTTCTCTGTGTTGCAAAATAGCTTTTATTCATGCACAGAGTGTAAATTTAAAGTGGGACAGAGATTCAGCTTGCATTGCCTGAACCAACTTTGTTCTGCGCTGAAAAGCTGTTTTCTGACATTTCAGGGTCTAACTTCAAAAATCATGCAAAACACTTCTAACACCTTCAGATATGTTTCTCTGTGTTGCAAAATAGGTTTTATTCATGCATAGAGTGTAAATTTAAAGTGGGACAGAGATTCAGCTTGCATTGCCTGAACCAACTTTGTTCTGCGCTGAAATGCTGTTTTCTGACATTTCAGGGTCTAACTTCAAAAATCATGCAAAACACTTCTAACACCTTCAGATATGTTTCTCTGTGTTGCAAAATAGGTTTTATTCATGCACAGACTGCAAAGTTAAAGTGGGACCGAGATTCAGCTTGCATTGCCTGAACCAACTTTGTTCTGCGCTGAAAAGCTGTTTTCTGACATTTCAGGGTCTAACTTCAAAAATCATGCAAAACACTTCTAACACCTTCAGATATGTTTCTCTGTGTTGCAAAATAGGTTTTATTCATGCACAGAGTGTAAATTTAAAGTGGGACAGAGATTCAGCTTGCATTGCCTGAACCAACTTTGTTCTGCGCTGAAATGCTGTTTTCTGACATTTCAGGGTCTAACTTCAAAAATCATGCAAAACACTTCTAACACCTTCAGATATGTTTCTCTGTGTTGCAAAATAGCTTTTATTCATGCACAGACTGCAAATTTAAAGTGGGACAGAGATTCAGCTTGCATTGCCTGAACCAACTTTGTTCTGCGCTGAAACGCTGTTTTCTGACATTTCAGGGTCTAACTTCAAAAATCATGCAAAACACTTCTAACACCTTCATATATGTTTCTCTGTGTTGCAAAATAGCTTTTATTCATGCACAGAGTGTAAATTTAAAGTGGGACAGAGATTCAGCTTGCATTGCCTGAACCAACTTTGTTCTGCGCTGAAACGCTGTTTTCTGACATTTCAGGGTCTAACTTCAAAAATCATGCAAAACACTTCTAACACTTTCAGATATGTTTCTCTGTGTTGCAAAATAGGTTTTATTCATGCATAGAGTGTAAATTTAAAGTGGGACAGAGATTCAGCTTGCATTGTGTAGCGTCTGGACCAATCAAACATAGTTATTTGTTACATTTAACAAATTATCCTTAAAACCAAGAAGCCAACTTTAGGTTGGCATTCTAGAAACAACCCCCAGTTCTACCAACATTAAAGCTACTGGGCCTTAAGGGCTCAGTTGCCAGGGCAACTATCTGATAACACCAGTTTTACGATCCAAAGGAATGCAGCAATTTTAAGAAAGACATTTGGCCTACTGAAATGGACTCTTCCCTAATTTATAGGAAAACCTTCCTATGAATGAACACACAAATGGTCCATTCATTGTGTATATCATTGTGGTTTATGTACCTTGTCTTTTTTTTTCTTTTTTATATATGTGTAATGTTTTATGCATGTGTTAAGATAGATATAGATAGATATCTCATGTAGATATATTATGTACGTGTCATGTTTAGTATCTCTGAATTCGTATTTTGATGATCTAAAAGATGATGCATATTATATGTTGATACACAGGTAACATATTAGAGTTTCATAAATCCCTAGTAGATTTACATGAATTTACCCACATGCAAAATACCTTGCTCTCAAACAAAGGGCCATAAAAGCCCACATCATTTCGAAACCCCCGCTCGGAATTTCAGCCTCTCTCATTGGTCAAGTCCACTTTGAGAGGTGTTATCTCCTAAATGTTAAAAGGGCTCACACCTAGTTCCGTCCAGTTCTTTCTGAAAACTTGATTGCTGCCTGTGGGGAGGCCTCCCCAGGCCCAGAGGGGGGGGGCCTCAACATATGGAGATGTGTGGACTCTCCACACAGAATACTCCCACTGGAGGTAATTTCACTCGACTATGGAACTTATCCAAATGTACACCATCGGAACTCTCTCCCTCTTCACTCATGGCCATCTCTGGATCCCCATCTCTGAAGTGCGGCCTGCTGTTCCTCAGAACAGCCCATTTGGGAGAGAAGACTCTCTCAACCACAACAGAGTCAAGAACAACCTCAGAGCTTCAAGAAAGTGCAACTCCGGCCATCAAATGGAACCATCCAGGACTTCTTCAGAGGCTCCACGAGACTCTCGTACGGATGCAAGTATCGTTTCTTCCACTAAACAGAGGTTTAAGTGTAAGTTATCGTATATGGCTCTTTGAATTAGAAACTGATGGTTCTTTAGATGGTCAGCTCAGCCTCAAGCCCCTTTTCCTATACTGCTCTAACCATCCTCTTACCCTACCCTGTATGAATGAGTATATGTTTGTTTTGTTTGTTTAGATTAGTTATATGTTAGTCGTTAGTTAATAAAACTCTTGTGCACAAATTACATGGGTTTCTGATTCTGCCTTGCAAATTAATGTCCCTTTACGATTTCCGATCAAGCTACATGCTCTAATGCATTATTACGCTAACAATGTTATTATTCTGTGGCCAAGAAAATATCATTGCTTAGGGTTGATAAGAAATTACCCTGTATGTTCGCTAGGCGAACAGATTAATTGATGGCGATTCGATTCCGCTACAGTTACTACTGGCGGCTGATATAAATAATGGTAATTAATCAAGATTAATTGTAATTATTTATATACATTTCCCTTTTGAGCTAAATTCGCAACATATTTTGGTGGAGAGAATGCGGGCAATCGTTTAAACATTATTTGCAAGCAGACTCAGAATCAAACTTGTGCGTTTTTCACATGAATTTTATTAACATCCTACACATGCAGCTTCTGATAAAATCAGATAGACTATAGCTTGAAGGTCCCTTACTATGAGAAGTAGAAAGTTCTTCAATGCTATAATGCATTTAAATCGTACAGTAAGAAACTAACCTAAAATTGGCGAAGAAATCCCAATTTTGTTGGTAGTAGCGTAAGCCTTCTCTGACGAAGAAATCTCAGATTAGCACCTCGTATAAATGGTACCAGAATAAATCTGTCTGAACTTGGGCGAAGAAACCCCCAACTCAGTTCTGTTGTAGGTGATCTGAACGATGCTCTTCATTTCACTGATTACGGCCGTCTTATGTTACGTATTATTGTATTCATATTGATCCGCTCATGTGAAACATTTACGTCATATTAATAATGTTTTAAAAACATTTTCCAATGCTATAAGCATGTTTGAATCGTACGATAAGGAATTTACCCGAAATTGGCGAAGAAATCCCAATTTTGTTGGTAGTAGCGTAAGCCTTCTCTGACGAAGAAATCTCAGATTAGCAGCTCGTATAAATGGTACCCAGAATAGATCAGTCTGAACTTGGGCTAAGAAGTCCCCACTTCAGCACAGCTGTAGGTGATCTGAGAAATGCGTCTCACTTCACTGATTTAAGGCCTAATTATGTATTACGTATCAGTGTATTCATATTGATCCGCTCATGTGAAACATTTACGTCAAATAAATGGTGTTATTATAGTGTAGCTGACTAATAATTCACCATTACCTGTGAAGTGAACATGCTGTTTTGATTTGTGAACGAGTTGCATGTGACGTCATGACTGAGCACACCTCATCTGACCACATGTGAGTCCCAGTGCATGCTCACAGCACGGACCAATCGCTGCTCCGCTTGGGCTGGGTTGTGAGCTTACATCGGTCTCCTAGCAACACATGACCCCGGAAGTGTGAGCAGACACTTCTGGGTTAATCTGATAACAGCACCACCCACTTCACAGACCTTAGGGCAAACGAACAACCGCGTATAGCTAAAGCTAGCTCTTTAGCAGCCCTAAACGCATACAAGTTAAAGCCCTCCACCTCAACTGAGAGCTGTTAGCACTCAGCTAACACTTAGACCCGTGTGAGTGTAGAGTGTAACATTTAACCCAAAGACTACAGACTTTGGAACATTTTAGACTAAGGGATTTTGATTTTAACTAGTGATGGGAGAGACAAAGCTGCTTGAGGTTTTGAATCAAACAATTCATTTGTGCCACAAATGATTCACTGTTGTGAAACGCCCAGTGCTGGAAACCCCTGCTGGTCAGGACAGGGGAAGTGTAGTGAAAATGAAACTTAATGAAACACCTTTTTCCAAACCAATAAACAATGATTTATTGAAGGTGCAATTAATTAAAGGTGATCAACGATCCCTAATACCTTTAAAGGATAAGGGTCTTTTAATGAGTTATATTTCAGGAAACGAATGAAAGCTTGGCCAATCAGAGCAATATGAGACTTTAAAGTATACCTCCTGCCTTTAAATGTGTCACTAAATGTGTACAATTTATAGGGTTGATGCAAGATTGAATACAAATCTTAGACATTGGTTCATGAGACCTTGCATCGAACCCGCTGAAATTCAATTCAATTTGAAAAGCTATAGTGCAAGAAGCCTCGTTTGCTGAAATCACCATACACTCCGTATCATGGATTCGAGAAATAAGGGAGTGACTGAGGGCCCAAACCTCTACAGAGTATGCTCAAAGACCCCATCACTAGTTTAAACAATTTCTCTCTCCCTCTCTCTTGCTATCCCCCCTTTCTCTTGAATTCATTTCCTGCTTGGCTGTCACCCTCTATGTAGGATCAGTCAGGGTAGCCCCTCCTCACATACTTTGGGTTTTGACCATGTTATCTTTATTTTGACTTCATTCTGCCTCTCTTGTATTTGGTCTAATTTACTAACCTTTATTTAGCTTGAATGTAACAAATTCAGCTAAGATGATTTCAATCAAATTAGAAGTTTGATTAAATCAATGTATTCACTTCTCCCTTTAGTTCCCTAAAGCTATTAGGACACTTTCATTAAGCTTTCACCTCAGTTTAGTTTGTCCGACCATCATCATCTCTCTCCCGGTATAGGATTATAGCAGTTCCAGAAACCGCTGTCCCCTTAATGAACAAAGCAGGTTATTAGCAGACTAATTCCTGTCCCTCTCTATACCCCTCCTTATATAGATGTTTGATGTGTCCCTGCTAGCCTAGCTAACACCCCCTAGGTTTAATGACACTCCTGCAGCATTCCTCTGAACGAGTGACAACTGCTAAGTCATAGCTCAGACTTAAACTAAATCAGGAAAGCCCTTCTTTCTTCCACTGTCTCTCTATGATTTTATTTCGTTTTGTTTTATTCAACACCATCCTAGTGACCAAACTTGAGAACCATCAGTGCATTGAGTAAAAATGTGACCACGTGTACAGCATGGTCAGTAGCTGACCCTTGCTTTCATCCTGTTTTAAAATTACTCATAACACTCCCTTTGTGCTCACCTGCACAAAATCTCAGGGTCCAATCTCACTAGCTGCCCCACGACAGCTATCCACACCTTATCTGGCCTACAGAGCCAATCACCATAAAGATAGCTTACCACCTCTGTTTTGTGTTTGTACTTGCATTTGCCTTCTGCCTCTCTCTCTCGTGTCTCCACAAGTGAACCAGCGTGTCTCAGACATCCAGCCCTGCCAACAACCAGGACCAACTGGAGACTCGGCAGAGTGCTGTGAGGGACATCCTTTAGCCTAAAGCAGCCAACAGCCTGCAACGGCAGAGGAAGGAACAGCGGGACTGCAACGTGGTCGCCTCACTTCCAGCCTGGACAACCAGGAACTGACCAGCATCATCATCTCCTTGGCCCACACCCTCAAGGGCCTCAGACAGGAGGCAAATGAACTGAACCTGCAAGTCACAGAGTTCCAAAGGGAACCGACACCCTTTGGAAAAGAGGAGGAACCGACAGACGCAAGGAACCTGACAGAGCAATGGAAGGAAATCACCAGTCTTTACGAAGGCTTTAACAGCTGCCAGACACAGGTAGCAGCTTGAAAAGGCCACCAGACAAGACTTAAACAGAGAACTGTTCCACACAAAGTCACTGTTAAAACAGTACACACATAACTTAATAAGAGAGACACAAGAGCCAAGGCCGTAGAAGGCCTTCTGCATGCAGCCAGAGCTGTAGTCCAAACCTTAACTTAGCAATTCTGCAACCTTAAAGAGGAGCTCAACATGGTCCAGAAAGACTTGGAAAAGTCCTACAGACTGCAGATGGACTAGACAAATAGCATACACCCTGCTGCACACCACACAGCCAGCAGTGCAGACCCCCATATCCCGGTACACAGATACAAGAGGGGGAGGGGCAAAACCCTCTGCTTGACACAAGTCGACTTCCTGAAAACTTATGCAGTGTCAGAAGGAAAAGGACTCATTCAGGTGAGTCCTGAAACAGCACATGAAGTGACACAATCTCAATCGAATGGCCAGAGACATCCCTGCATTCACACCAGAACGTGTAGGAGACAATGATGTCCATGCCTACCTGAGAGACATTTGACTTTCACCTGCAGTCTTGGACCAGTGGGAATCACTAAGATAGACTCCATCTGCTCTGGGTCACCTCTAGCCCAGAGGTGCAACACTTCATGGCTCAACAGCCAGGACCCATTCAATCAGACCACCAGCAACTCGGACAAGCTCAAGCCAGTGTCGACACCACCAACATCAGACGCCTAATGATGTTTGAGCAAAACAGAGGGCTAACAGACACCTGCTGCCCTCTTGCCACCCTAACCGGGTCCGTCTGAAACTCTTTATGACAATTCCCTTCGAACCCTGGAACTACCTGCCCTCTCACAAGTGAGAGTCCAACCAGCGATTCCAGACTGCAGGGACCACATACTAGATAACAACCACCTGACACAGACCAACTCGGGTCAGGATGACAAGTGACACTGCCTCGACACCTGCTGCACAAACTCGAGGACCCATACCTTGCCACCGTCTACATTATCACACCTGATAATGTCGACCACAGCACCACAGCCACTCCTTGAAGCACCAACCACCAGAGAGCCACCTCTCTCTTCCAGCCATGAGTGGCAGGCGCAGGCCTGATTGTTCCGCACCTTTGATGTCGCTCACTGTTGTCTGTTGGACAGACAACAACGATCGAAAGAGGGGGAATTGTAGCGTCTGGACCAATCAAACATAGTTATTTGTTACATTTAACAAATTATCCTTAAAACCAAGAAGCCAACTTTAGGTTGGCATTCTAGAAACAACCCCCAGTTCTACCAACATTAAAGCTACTGGGCCTTAAGGGCTCAGTTGCCAGGGCAACTATCTGATAACACCAGTTTTACGATCCAAAGGAATGCAGCAATTTTAAGAAAGACATTTGGCCTACTGAAATGGACTCTTCCCTAATTTATAGGAAAACCTTCCTATGAATGAACACACAAATGGTCCATTCATTGTGTATATCATTGTGGTTTATGTACCTTGTCTTTTTTCTTCTTTTTTATATATGTGTAATGTTTTATGCATGTGTTAAGATAGATATAGATAGATATCTCATGTAGATATATTATGTACGTGTCATGTTTAGTATCTCTGAATTCGTATTTTGATGATCTAAAAGATGATGCATATTATATGTTGATACACAGGTAACATATTAGAGTTTCATAAATCCCTAGTAGATTTACATGAATTTACCCACATGCAAAATACCTTGCTCTCAAACAAAGGGCCATAAAAGCCCACATCATTTCGAAACCCCCGCTCGGAATTTCAGCCTCTCTCATTGGTCAAGTCCACTTTGAGAGGTGTTATCTCCTAAATGTTAAAAGGGCTCACACCTAGTTCCGTCCAGTTCTTTCTGAAAACTTGATTGCTGCCTGTGGGGAGGCCTCCCCAGGCCCAGAGGGGGGGGGCCTCAACATATGGAGATGTGTGGACTCTCCACACAGAATACTCCCACTGGAGGTAATTTCACTCGACTATGGAACTTATCCAAATGTACACCATCGGAACTCTCTCCCTCTTCACTCATGGCCATCTCTGGATCCCCATCTCTGAAGTGCGGCCTGCTGTTCCTCAGAACAGCCCATTTGGGAGAGAAGACTCTCTCAACCACAACAGAGTCAAGAACAACCTCAGAGCTTCAAGAAAGTGCAACTCCGGCCATCAAATGGAACCATCCAGGACTTCTTCAGAGGCTCCACGAGACTCTCGTACGGATGCAAGTATCGTTTCTTCCACTAAACAGAGGTTTAAGTGTAAGTTATCGTATATGGCTCTTTGAATTAGAAACTGATGGTTCTTTAGATGGTCAGCTCAGCCTCAAGCCCCTTTTCCTATACTGCTCTAACCATCCTCTTACCCTACCCTGTATGAATGAGTATATGTTTGTTTTGTTTGTTTAGATTAGTTATATGTTAGTCGTTAGTTAATAAAACTCTTGTGCACAAATTACATGGGTTTCTGATTCTGCCTTGCAAATTAATGTCCCTTTACGATTTCCGATCAAGCTACATGCTCTAATGCATTATTACGCTAACAATGTTATTATTCTGTGGCCAAGAAAATATCATTGCTTAGGGTTGATAAGAAATTACCCTGTATGTTCGCTAGGCGAACAGATTAATTGATGGCGATTCGATTCCGCTACAGTTACTACTGGCGGCTGATATAAATAATGGTAATTAATCAAGATTAATTGTAATTATTTATATACATTTCCCTTTTGAGCTAAATTCGCAACAATTGCCTGAACCAACTTTGTTCTGCGCTGAAACGCTGTTTTCTGACATTTCAGGGTCTAACTTCAAAAATCATGCAAAACACTTCTAACACCTTCAGATATGTTTCTCTGTGTTGCAAAATAGGTTTTATTCATGCACAGACTCCAAAGTTAAAGTGGGACCGAGATTCATCTTGAATGCCTGAACCAACTTTGTTCTGCGCTGAAAAGCTGTTTTCTGACATTTCAGGGTCTAACTTCAAAAATCATGCAAAACACTTCTAACACCTTCAGATATATTTCTCTGTGTTGCAAAATAGCTTTTATTCATGCACAGAGTGTAAATTTAAAGTGGGATAGAGATTCAGCTTGCATTGCCTGAACCAACTTTGTTCTGCGCTGAAACGCTGTTTTCTGACATTTCAGGGTCTAACTTCAAAAATCATGCAAAACACTTCTAACACCTTCAGATATGTTTCTCTGTGTTGCAAAATAGGTTTTATTCATGCACAGACTGCAAAGTTAAAGTGGGACCGAGATTCAGCTTGCATTGCCTGAACCAACTTTGTTCTGCGCTGAAAAGCTGTTTTCTGACATTTCAGGGTCTAACTTCAAAAATCATGCAAAACACTTCTAACACCTTCAGATATGTTTCTCTGTGTTGCAAAATAGGTTTTATTCATGCACAGACTGCAAATTTAAAGTGGGACAGAGATTCAGCTTGCATTGCCTGAACCAACTTTGTTCTGCGCTGAAAAGCTGTTTTCTGACATTTCAGGGTCTAAGTTCAAAAATCATGCAAAACACTTCTAACACCTTCAGATATGTTTCTCTGTGTTGCAAAATAGGTTTTATTCATGCACAGTGTAAATTTAAAGTGGGACAGAGATTCAGCTTGCATTGCCTGAACCAACTTTGTTCGGCGCTGAAACGCTGTTTTCTGACATTTCAGAGTCTAACTTCAAAAATCATGCAAAACACTTCTAACACCTTCAGATATGTTTCTCTGTGTTGCAAAATAGGTTTTATTCATGCACAGAGTGTAAATTTAAAGTGGGACAGAGATTCAGCTTGCATTGCCTGAACCAACTTTGTTCTGCGCTGAAACGCTGTTTTCTGACATTTCAGGGTCTAACTTCAAAAATCATGCAAAACACTTCTAACACCTTCAGATATGTTTCTCTGTGTTGCAAAATAGGTTTTATTCATGCATAGAGTGTAAATTTAAAGTGGGACAGAGATTCAGCTTGCATTGCCTGAACCAACTTTGTTCTGCGCTGAAACGCTGTTTTCTGACATTTCAAGGTCTAACTTCAAAAATCATGCAAAACACTTCTAACACCTTCAGATATGTTTCTCTGTGTTGCAAAATAGGTTTTATTCACGCACAGACTGCAAATTTAAAGTGGGACAGAGATTCAGCTTGCATTGCCTGAACCAACTTTGTTCTGCGCTGAAAAGCTGTTTTCTGACATTTCAGGGTCTAACTTCAAAAATCATGCAAAACACTTCTAACACCTTCAGATATGTTTCTCTGTGTTGCAAAATAGGTTTTATTCATGCACAGACTGCAAAGTTAAAGTGGGACCGAGATTCATCTTGAATGCCTGAACCAACTTTGTTCTGCGCTGAAAAGCTGTTTTCTGACATTTCAGGGTCTAACTTCAAAAATCATGCAAAACACTTCTAACACCTTCAGATATGTTTCTCTGTGTTGCAAAATAGGTTTTATTCATGCACAGACTGCAAAGTTAAAGTGGGACCGAGATTCAGCTTGCATTGCCTGAACCAACTTTGTTCTGTGCTGAAAAGCTGTTTTTTGACATTTCAGGGTCTAACTTCAAAAATCATGCAAAACACTTCTAACACCTTCAGATATGTTTCTCTGTGTTGCAAAATAGGTTTTATTCATGCACAGAGTGTAAATTTAAAGTGGGACAGAGATTCAGCTTGCATTGCCTGAACCAACTTTGTTCTGCGCTGAAAAGCTGTTTTCTGACATTTCAGGGTCTAACTTCAAAAATCATGCAAAACACTTCTAACACCTTCAGATATGTTTCTCTGTGTTGCAAAATAGGTTTTATTCATGCACAGAGTGTAAATTTAAAGTGGGACAGAGATTCAGCTTGCATTGCCTGAACCAACTTTGTTCTGCGCTGAAACGCTGTTTTCTGACATTTCAGGGTCTAACTTCAAAAATCATGCAAAACACTTCTAACACCTTCAGATATGTTTCTCTGTGTTGCAAAATAGGTTTTATTCATGCACAGACTGCAAATTTAAAGTGGGACAGAGATTCAGCTTGCATTGCCTGAACCAACTTTGTTCTGCGCTGAAACGCTGTTTTCTGACATTTCAGGGTCTAACTTCAAAAATCATGCAAAACACTTCTAACACCTTCAGATATGTTTCTCTGTGTTGCAAAATAGCTTTTATTCATGCACAGAGTGTAAATTTAAAGTGGGACAGAGATTCAGCTTGCATTGCCTGAACCAACTTTGTTCTGCGCTGAAACGCTGTTTTCTGACATTTCAGGGTCTAACTTCAAAAATCATGCAAAACACTTCTAACACTTTCAGATATGTTTCTCTGTGTTGCAAAATAGGTTTTATTCATGCATAGAGTGTAAATTTAAAGTGGGACAGAGATTCAGCTTGCATTGCCTGAACCAACTTTGTTCTGCGCTGAAACGCTGTTTTCTGACATTTCAGGGTCTAACTTCAAAAATCATGCAAAACACTTCTAACACCTTCAGATATGTTTCTCTGTGTTGCAAAATAGGTTTTATTCATGCACAGACTGCAAAGTTAAAGTGGGACCGAGATTCAGCTTGCATTGCCTGAACCAACTTTGTTCTGTGCTGAAAAGCTGTTTTCTGACATTTCAGGGTCTAACTTCAAAAATCATGCAAAACACTTCTAAAACCTTCAGATATGTTTCTCTGTGTTGCAAAATAGGTTTTATTCATGAACAGAGTGTAAATTTAAAGTGGGACAGAGATTCAGCTTGCATTGCCTGAACCAACTTTGTTCTGCACTGAAACGCTGTTTTCTGACATTTCAGGGTATAACTTCAAAAATCATGCAAAACACTTCTAACACCTTCAGATATGTTTCTCTGTGTTGCAAAATAGGTTTTATTCATGCACAGACTGCAAATTTAAAGTGGGACAGAGATTCAGCTTGCATTGCCTGAACCAACTTTGTTCTGCGCTGAAACGCTGTTTTCTGACATTTCAGGGTCTAACTTCAAAAATCATGCAAAACACTTCTAACACCTTCAGATATGTTTCTCTGTGTTGCAAAATAGCTTTTATTCATGCACAGAGTGTAAATTTAAAGTGGGACAGAGATTCAGCTTGCATTGCCTGAACCAACTTTGTTCTGCGCTGAAAAGCTGTTTTCTGACATTTCAGGGTCTAACTTCAAAAATCATGCAAAACACTTCTAACACCTTCAGATATGTTTCTCTGTGTTGCAAAATAGGTTTTATTCATGCATAGAGTGTAAATTTAAAGTGGGACAGAGATTCAGCTTGCATTGCCTGAACCAACTTTGTTCTGCGCTGAAATGCTGTTTTCTGACATTTCAGGGTCTAACTTCAAAAATCATGCAAAACACTTCTAACACCTTCAGATATGTTTCTCTGTGTTGCAAAATAGGTTTTATTCATGCACAGACTGCAAAGTTAAAGTGGGACCGAGATTCAGCTTGCATTGCCTGAACCAACTTTGTTCTGCGCTGAAAAGCTGTTTTCTGACATTTCAGGGTCTAACTTCAAAAATCATGCAAAACACTTCTAACACCTTCAGATATGTTTCTCTGTGTTGCAAAATAGGTTTTATTCATGCACAGAGTGTAAATTTAAAGTGGGACAGAGATTCAGCTTGCATTGCCTGAACCAACTTTGTTCTGCGCTGAAATGCTGTTTTCTGACATTTCAGGGTCTAACTTCAAAAATCATGCAAAACACTTCTAACACCTTCAGATATGTTTCTCTGTGTTGCAAAATAGCTTTTATTCATGCACAGACTGCAAATTTAAAGTGGGACAGAGATTCAGCTTGCATTGCCTGAACCAACTTTGTTCTGCGCTGAAACGCTGTTTTCTGACATTTCAGGGTCTAACTTCAAAAATCATGCAAAACACTTCTAACACCTTCATATATGTTTCTCTGTGTTGCAAAATAGCTTTTATTCATGCACAGAGTGTAAATTTAAAGTGGGACAGAGATTCAGCTTGCATTGCCTGAACCAACTTTGTTCTGCGCTGAAACGCTGTTTTCTGACATTTCAGGGTCTAACTTCAAAAATCATGCAAAACACTTCTAACACTTTCAGATATGTTTCTCTGTGTTGCAAAATAGGTTTTATTCATGCATAGAGTGTAAATTTAAAGTGGGACAGAGATTCAGCTTGCATTGTGTAGCGTCTGGACCAATCAAACATAGTTATTTGTTACATTTAACAAATTATCCTTAAAACCAAGAAGCCAACTTTAGGTTGGCATTCTAGAAACAACCCCCAGTTCTACCAACATTAAAGCTACTGGGCCTTAAGGGCTCAGTTGCCAGGGCAACTATCTGATAACACCAGTTTTACGATCCAAAGGAATGCAGCAATTTTAAGAAAGACATTTGGCCTACTGAAATGGACTCTTCCCTAATTTATAGGAAAACCTTCCTATGAATGAACACACAAATGGTCCATTCATTGTGTATATCATTGTGGTTTATGTACCTTGTCTTTTTTTTTCTTTTTTATATATGTGTAATGTTTTATGCATGTGTTAAGATAGATATAGATAGATATCTCATGTAGATATATTATGTACGTGTCATGTTTAGTATCTCTGAATTCGTATTTTGATGATCTAAAAGATGATGCATATTATATGTTGATACACAGGTAACATATTAGAGTTTCATAAATCCCTAGTAGATTTACATGAATTTACCCACATGCAAAATACCTTGCTCTCAAACAAAGGGCCATAAAAGCCCACATCATTTCGAAACCCCCGCTCGGAATTTCAGCCTCTCTCATTGGTCAAGTCCACTTTGAGAGGTGTTATCTCCTAAATGTTAAAAGGGCTCACACCTAGTTCCGTCCAGTTCTTTCTGAAAACTTGATTGCTGCCTGTGGGGAGGCCTCCCCAGGCCCAGAGGGGGGGGGCCTCAACATATGGAGATGTGTGGACTCTCCACACAGAATACTCCCACTGGAGGTAATTTCACTCGACTATGGAACTTATCCAAATGTACACCATCGGAACTCTCTCCCTCTTCACTCATGGCCATCTCTGGATCCCCATCTCTGAAGTGCGGCCTGCTGTTCCTCAGAACAGCCCATTTGGGAGAGAAGACTCTCTCAACCACAACAGAGTCAAGAACAACCTCAGAGCTTCAAGAAAGTGCAACTCCGGCCATCAAATGGAACCATCCAGGACTTCTTCAGAGGCTCCACGAGACTCTCGTACGGATGCAAGTATCGTTTCTTCCACTAAACAGAGGTTTAAGTGTAAGTTATCGTATATGGCTCTTTGAATTAGAAACTGATGGTTCTTTAGATGGTCAGCTCAGCCTCAAGCCCCTTTTCCTATACTGCTCTAACCATCCTCTTACCCTACCCTGTATGAATGAGTATATGTTTGTTTTGTTTGTTTAGATTAGTTATATGTTAGTCGTTAGTTAATAAAACTCTTGTGCACAAATTACATGGGTTTCTGATTCTGCCTTGCAAATTAATGTCCCTTTACGATTTCCGATCAAGCTACATGCTCTAATGCATTATTACGCTAACAATGTTATTATTCTGTGGCCAAGAAAATATCATTGCTTAGGGTTGATAAGAAATTACCCTGTATGTTCGCTAGGCGAACAGATTAATTGATGGCGATTCGATTCCGCTACAGTTACTACTGGCGGCTGATATAAATAATGGTAATTAATCAAGATTAATTGTAATTATTTATATACATTTCCCTTTTGAGCTAAATTCGCAACATATTTTGGTGGAGAGAATGCGGGCAATCGTTTAAACATTATTTGCAAGCAGACTCAGAATCAAACTTGTGCGTTTTTCACATGAATTTTATTAACATCCTACACATGCAGCTTCTGATAAAATCAGATAGACTATAGCTTGAAGGTCCCTTACTATGAGAAGTAGAAAGTTCTTCAATGCTATAATGCATTTAAATCGTACAGTAAGAAACTAACCTAAAATTGGCGAAGAAATCCCAATTTTGTTGGTAGTAGCGTAAGCCTTCTCTGACGAAGAAATCTCAGATTAGCACCTCGTATAAATGGTACCAGAATAAATCTGTCTGAACTTGGGCGAAGAAACCCCCAACTCAGTTCTGTTGTAGGTGATCTGAACGATGCTCTTCATTTCACTGATTACGGCCGTCTTATGTTACGTATTATTGTATTCATATTGATCCGCTCATGTGAAACATTTACGTCATATTAATAATGTTTTAAAAACATTTTCCAATGCTATAAGCATGTTTGAATCGTACGATAAGGAATTTACCCGAAATTGGCGAAGAAATCCCAATTTTGTTGGTAGTAGCGTAAGCCTTCTCTGACGAAGAAATCTCAGATTAGCAGCTCGTATAAATGGTACCCAGAATAGATCAGTCTGAACTTGGGCTAAGAAGTCCCCACTTCAGCACAGCTGTAGGTGATCTGAGAAATGCGTCTCACTTCACTGATTTAAGGCCTAATTATGTATTACGTATCAGTGTATTCATATTGATCCGCTCATGTGAAACATTTACGTCAAATAAATGGTGTTATTATAGTGTAGCTGACTAATAATTCACCATTACCTGTGAAGTGAACATGCTGTTTTGATTTGTGAACGAGTTGCATGTGACGTCATGACTGAGCACACCTCATCTGACCACATGTGAGTCCCAGTGCATGCTCACAGCACGGACCAATCGCTGCTCCGCTTGGGCTGGGTTGTGAGCTTACATCGGTCTCCTAGCAACACATGACCCCGGAAGTGTGAGCAGACACTTCTGGGTTAATCTGATAACAGCACCACCCACTTCACAGACCTTAGGGCAAACGAACAACCGCGTATAGCTAAAGCTAGCTCTTTAGCAGCCCTAAACGCATACAAGTTAAAGCCCTCCACCTCAACTGAGAGCTGTTAGCACTCAGCTAACACTTAGACCCGTGTGAGTGTAGAGTGTAACATTTAACCCAAAGACTACAGACTTTGGAACATTTTAGACTAAGGGATTTTGATTTTAACTAGTGATGGGAGAGACAAAGCTGCTTGAGGTTTTGAATCAAACAATTCATTTGTGCCACAAATGATTCACTGTTGTGAAACGCCCAGTGCTGGAAACCCCTGCTGGTCAGGACAGGGGAAGTGTAGTGAAAATGAAACTTAATGAAACACCTTTTTCCAAACCAATAAACAATGATTTATTGAAGGTGCAATTAATTAAAGGTGATCAACGATCCCTAATACCTTTAAAGGATAAGGGTCTTTTAATGAGTTATATTTCAGGAAACGAATGAAAGCTTGGCCAATCAGAGCAATATGAGACTTTAAAGTATACCTCCTGCCTTTAAATGTGTCACTAAATGTGTACAATTTATAGGGTTGATGCAAGATTGAATACAAATCTTAGACATTGGTTCATGAGACCTTGCATCGAACCCGCTGAAATTCAATTCAATTTGAAAAGCTATAGTGCAAGAAGCCTCGTTTGCTGAAATCACCATACACTCCGTATCATGGATTCGAGAAATAAGGGAGTGACTGAGGGCCCAAACCTCTACAGAGTATGCTCAAAGACCCCATCACTAGTTTAAACAATTTCTCTCTCCCTCTCTCTTGCTATCCCCCCTTTCTCTTGAATTCATTTCCTGCTTGGCTGTCACCCTCTATGTAGGATCAGTCAGGGTAGCCCCTCCTCACATACTTTGGGTTTTGACCATGTTATCTTTATTTTGACTTCATTCTGCCTCTCTTGTATTTGGTCTAATTTACTAACCTTTATTTAGCTTGAATGTAACAAATTCAGCTAAGATGATTTCAATCAAATTAGAAGTTTGATTAAATCAATGTATTCACTTCTCCCTTTAGTTCCCTAAAGCTATTAGGACACTTTCATTAAGCTTTCACCTCAGTTTAGTTTGTCCGACCATCATCATCTCTCTCCCGGTATAGGATTATAGCAGTTCCAGAAACCGCTGTCCCCTTAATGAACAAAGCAGGTTATTAGCAGACTAATTCCTGTCCCTCTCTATACCCCTCCTTATATAGATGTTTGATGTGTCCCTGCTAGCCTAGCTAACACCCCCTAGGTTTAATGACACTCCTGCAGCATTCCTCTGAACGAGTGACAACTGCTAAGTCATAGCTCAGACTTAAACTAAATCAGGAAAGCCCTTCTTTCTTCCACTGTCTCTCTATGATTTTATTTCGTTTTGTTTTATTCAACACCATCCTAGTGACCAAACTTGAGAACCATCAGTGCATTGAGTAAAAATGTGACCACGTGTACAGCATGGTCAGTAGCTGACCCTTGCTTTCATCCTGTTTTAAAATTACTCATAACACTCCCTTTGTGCTCACCTGCACAAAATCTCAGGGTCCAATCTCACTAGCTGCCCCACGACAGCTATCCACACCTTATCTGGCCTACAGAGCCAATCACCATAAAGATAGCTTACCACCTCTGTTTTGTGTTTGTACTTGCATTTGCCTTCTGCCTCTCTCTCTCGTGTCTCCACAAGTGAACCAGCGTGTCTCAGACATCCAGCCCTGCCAACAACCAGGACCAACTGGAGACTCGGCAGAGTGCTGTGAGGGACATCCTTTAGCCTAAAGCAGCCAACAGCCTGCAACGGCAGAGGAAGGAACAGCGGGACTGCAACGTGGTCGCCTCACTTCCAGCCTGGACAACCAGGAACTGACCAGCATCATCATCTCCTTGGCCCACACCCTCAAGGGCCTCAGACAGGAGGCAAATGAACTGAACCTGCAAGTCACAGAGTTCCAAAGGGAACCGACACCCTTTGGAAAAGAGGAGGAACCGACAGACGCAAGGAACCTGACAGAGCAATGGAAGGAAATCACCAGTCTTTACGAAGGCTTTAACAGCTGCCAGACACAGGTAGCAGCTTGAAAAGGCCACCAGACAAGACTTAAACAGAGAACTGTTCCACACAAAGTCACTGTTAAAACAGTACACACATAACTTAATAAGAGAGACACAAGAGCCAAGGCCGTAGAAGGCCTTCTGCATGCAGCCAGAGCTGTAGTCCAAACCTTAACTTAGCAATTCTGCAACCTTAAAGAGGAGCTCAACATGGTCCAGAAAGACTTGGAAAAGTCCTACAGACTGCAGATGGACTAGACAAATAGCATACACCCTGCTGCACACCACACAGCCAGCAGTGCAGACCCCCATATCCCGGTACACAGATACAAGAGGGGGAGGGGCAAAACCCTCTGCTTGACACAAGTCGACTTCCTGAAAACTTATGCAGTGTCAGAAGGAAAAGGACTCATTCAGGTGAGTCCTGAAACAGCACATGAAGTGACACAATCTCAATCGAATGGCCAGAGACATCCCTGCATTCACACCAGAACGTGTAGGAGACAATGATGTCCATGCCTACCTGAGAGACATTTGACTTTCACCTGCAGTCTTGGACCAGTGGGAATCACTAAGATAGACTCCATCTGCTCTGGGTCACCTCTAGCCCAGAGGTGCAACACTTCATGGCTCAACAGCCAGGACCCATTCAATCAGACCACCAGCAACTCGGACAAGCTCAAGCCAGTGTCGACACCACCAACATCAGACGCCTAATGATGTTTGAGCAAAACAGAGGGCTAACAGACACCTGCTGCCCTCTTGCCACCCTAACCGGGTCCGTCTGAAACTCTTTATGACAATTCCCTTCGAACCCTGGAACTACCTGCCCTCTCACAAGTGAGAGTCCAACCAGCGATTCCAGACTGCAGGGACCACATACTAGATAACAACCACCTGACACAGACCAACTCGGGTCAGGATGACAAGTGACACTGCCTCGACACCTGCTGCACAAACTCGAGGACCCATACCTTGCCACCGTCTACATTATCACACCTGATAATGTCGACCACAGCACCACAGCCACTCCTTGAAGCACCAACCACCAGAGAGCCACCTCTCTCTTCCAGCCATGAGTGGCAGGCGCAGGCCTGATTGTTCCGCACCTTTGATGTCGCTCACTGTTGTCTGTTGGACAGACAACAACGATCGAAAGAGGGGGAATTGTAGCGTCTGGACCAATCAAACATAGTTATTTGTTACATTTAACAAATTATCCTTAAAACCAAGAAGCCAACTTTAGGTTGGCATTCTAGAAACAACCCCCAGTTCTACCAACATTAAAGCTACTGGGCCTTAAGGGCTCAGTTGCCAGGGCAACTATCTGATAACACCAGTTTTACGATCCAAAGGAATGCAGCAATTTTAAGAAAGACATTTGGCCTACTGAAATGGACTCTTCCCTAATTTATAGGAAAACCTTCCTATGAATGAACACACAAATGGTCCATTCATTGTGTATATCATTGTGGTTTATGTACCTTGTCTTTTTTCTTCTTTTTTATATATGTGTAATGTTTTATGCATGTGTTAAGATAGATATAGATAGATATCTCATGTAGATATATTATGTACGTGTCATGTTTAGTATCTCTGAATTCGTATTTTGATGATCTAAAAGATGATGCATATTATATGTTGATACACAGGTAACATATTAGAGTTTCATAAATCCCTAGTAGATTTACATGAATTTACCCACATGCAAAATACCTTGCTCTCAAACAAAGGGCCATAAAAGCCCACATCATTTCGAAACCCCCGCTCGGAATTTCAGCCTCTCTCATTGGTCAAGTCCACTTTGAGAGGTGTTATCTCCTAAATGTTAAAAGGGCTCACACCTAGTTCCGTCCAGTTCTTTCTGAAAACTTGATTGCTGCCTGTGGGGAGGCCTCCCCAGGCCCAGAGGGGGGGGGCCTCAACATATGGAGATGTGTGGACTCTCCACACAGAATACTCCCACTGGAGGTAATTTCACTCGACTATGGAACTTATCCAAATGTACACCATCGGAACTCTCTCCCTCTTCACTCATGGCCATCTCTGGATCCCCATCTCTGAAGTGCGGCCTGCTGTTCCTCAGAACAGCCCATTTGGGAGAGAAGACTCTCTCAACCACAACAGAGTCAAGAACAACCTCAGAGCTTCAAGAAAGTGCAACTCCGGCCATCAAATGGAACCATCCAGGACTTCTTCAGAGGCTCCACGAGACTCTCGTACGGATGCAAGTATCGTTTCTTCCACTAAACAGAGGTTTAAGTGTAAGTTATCGTATATGGCTCTTTGAATTAGAAACTGATGGTTCTTTAGATGGTCAGCTCAGCCTCAAGCCCCTTTTCCTATACTGCTCTAACCATCCTCTTACCCTACCCTGTATGAATGAGTATATGTTTGTTTTGTTTGTTTAGATTAGTTATATGTTAGTCGTTAGTTAATAAAACTCTTGTGCACAAATTACATGGGTTTCTGATTCTGCCTTGCAAATTAATGTCCCTTTACGATTTCCGATCAAGCTACATGCTCTAATGCATTATTACGCTAACAATGTTATTATTCTGTGGCCAAGAAAATATCATTGCTTAGGGTTGATAAGAAATTACCCTGTATGTTCGCTAGGCGAACAGATTAATTGATGGCGATTCGATTCCGCTACAGTTACTACTGGCGGCTGATATAAATAATGGTAATTAATCAAGATTAATTGTAATTATTTATATACATTTCCCTTTTGAGCTAAATTCGCAACAATTGCCTGAACCAACTTTGTTCTGCGCTGAAACGCTGTTTTCTGACATTTCAGGGTCTAACTTCAAAAATCATGCAAAACACTTCTAACACCTTCAGATATGTTTCTCTGTGTTGCAAAATAGGTTTTATTCATGCACAGACTCCAAAGTTAAAGTGGGACCGAGATTCATCTTGAATGCCTGAACCAACTTTGTTCTGCGCTGAAAAGCTGTTTTCTGACATTTCAGGGTCTAACTTCAAAAATCATGCAAAACACTTCTAACACCTTCAGATATATTTCTCTGTGTTGCAAAATAGCTTTTATTCATGCACAGAGTGTAAATTTAAAGTGGGATAGAGATTCAGCTTGCATTGCCTGAACCAACTTTGTTCTGCGCTGAAACGCTGTTTTCTGACATTTCAGGGTCTAACTTCAAAAATCATGCAAAACACTTCTAACACCTTCAGATATGTTTCTCTGTGTTGCAAAATAGGTTTTATTCATGCACAGACTGCAAAGTTAAAGTGGGACCGAGATTCAGCTTGCATTGCCTGAACCAACTTTGTTCTGCGCTGAAAAGCTGTTTTCTGACATTTCAGGGTCTAACTTCAAAAATCATGCAAAACACTTCTAACACCTTCAGATATGTTTCTCTGTGTTGCAAAATAGGTTTTATTCATGCACAGACTGCAAATTTAAAGTGGGACAGAGATTCAGCTTGCATTGCCTGAACCAACTTTGTTCTGCGCTGAAAAGCTGTTTTCTGACATTTCAGGGTCTAAGTTCAAAAATCATGCAAAACACTTCTAACACCTTCAGATATGTTTCTCTGTGTTGCAAAATAGGTTTTATTCATGCACAGTGTAAATTTAAAGTGGGACAGAGATTCAGCTTGCATTGCCTGAACCAACTTTGTTCGGCGCTGAAACGCTGTTTTCTGACATTTCAGAGTCTAACTTCAAAAATCATGCAAAACACTTCTAACACCTTCAGATATGTTTCTCTGTGTTGCAAAATAGGTTTTATTCATGCACAGACTGCAAATTTAAAGTGGGACAGAGATTCAGCTTGCATTGCCTGAACCAACTTTGTTCTGCGCTGAAACGCTGTTTTCTGACATTTCAGGGTCTAACTTCAAAAATCATGCAAAACACTTCACCTTCAGATATGTTTCTCTGTGTTGCAAAATAGGTTTTATTCATGCACAGACTGCAAAGTTAAAGTGGGACCGAGATTCAGCTTGCATTGCCTGAACCAACTTTGTTCTGCGCTGAAAAGCTGTTTTCTGACATTTCAGGGTCTAACTTCAAAAAACATGCAAAACACTTCTAACACCTTCAGATATGTTTCTCTGTGTTGCAAACTAGCTTTTATTCATGCACAGAGTGTAAATTTAAAGTGGGACAGAGATTCAGCTTGCATTGCCTGAACCAACTTTGTTCTGCGCTGAAACGCTGTTTTCTGACATTTCAGGGTCTAACTTCAAAAATCATGCAAAACACTTCTAACACCTTCAGATATGTTTCTCTGTGTTGCAAAATAGGTTTTATTCATGCATAGAGTGTAAATTTAAAGTGGGACAGAGATTCAGCTTGCATTGCCTGAACCAACTTTGTTCTGCGCTGAAACGCTGTTTTCTGACATTTCAAGGTCTAACTTCAAAAATCATGCAAAACACTTCTAACACCTTCAGATATGTTTCTCTGTGTTGCAAAATAGGTTTTATTCACGCACAGACTGCAAATTTAAAGTGGGACAGAGATTCAGCTTGCATTGCCTGAACCAACTTTGTTCTGCGCTGAAAAGCTGTTTTCTGACATTTCAGGGTCTAACTTCAAAAATCATGCAAAACACTTCTAACACCTTCAGATATGTTTCTCTGTGTTGCAAAATAGGTTTTATTCATGCACAGACTGCAAAGTTAAAGTGGGACCGAGATTCATCTTGAATGCCTGAACCAACTTTGTTCTGCGCTGAAAAGCTGTTTTCTGACATTTCAGGGTCTAACTTCAAAAATCATGCAAAACACTTCTAACACCTTCAGATATGTTTCTCTGTGTTGCAAAATAGCTTTTATTCATGCACAGAGTGTAAATTTAAAGTGGGATAGAGATTCAGCTTGCATTGCCTGAACCAACTTTGTTCTGCGCTGAAAAGCTGTTTTCTGACATTTCAGGGTCTAACTTCAAAAATCATGCAAAACACTTCTAACACCTTCAGATATGTTTCTCTGTGTTGCAAAATAGCTTTTATTCATGCACAGACTGCAAAGTTAAAGTGGGACCGAGATTCAGCTTGCATTGCCTGAACCAACTTTGTTCTGTGCTGAAAAGCTGTTTTTTGACATTTCAGGGTCTAACTTCAAAAATCATGCAAAACACTTCTAACACCTTCAGATATGTTTCTCTGTGTTGCAAAATAGGTTTTATTCATGCACAGAGTGTAAATTTAAAGTGGGACAGAGATTCAGCTTGCATTGCCTGAACCAACTTTGTTCTGCGCTGAAAAGCTGTTTTCTGACATTTCAGGGTCTAACTTCAAAAATCATGCAAAACACTTCTAACACCTTCAGATATGTTTCTCTGTGTTGCAAAATAGGTTTTATTCATGCACAGAGTGTAAATTTAAAGTGGGACAGAGATTCAGCTTGCATTGCCTGAACCAACTTTGTTCTGCGCTGAAATGCTGTTTTCTGACATTTCAGGGTCTAACTTCAAAAATCATGCAAAACACTTCTAACACCTTCAGATATATTTCTCTGTGTTGCAAAATAGGTTTTATTCATGCACAGACTGCAAATTTAAAGTGGGACAGAGATTCAGCTTGCATTGCCTGAACTAACTTTGTTCTGCGCTGAAACGCTGTTTTCTGACATTTCAGGGTCTAACTTCAAAAATCATGCAAAACACTTCTAACACCTTCAGATATGTTTCTCTGTGTTGCAAAATAGCTTTTATTCATGCACAGAGTGTAAATTTAAAGTGGGACAGAGATTCAGCTTGCATTGCCTGAACCAACTTTGTTCTGCGCTGAAACGCTGTTTTCTGACATTTCAGGGTCTAACTTCAAAAATCATGCAAAACACTTCTAACACTTTCAGATATGTTTCTCTGTGTTGCAAAATAGGTTTTATTCATGCACAGACTGCAAAGTTAAAGTGGGACCGAGATTCAGCTTGCATTGCCTGAACCAACTTTGTTCTGTGCTGAAAAGCTGTTTTCTGACATTTCAGGGTCTAACTTCAAAAATCATGCAAAACACTTCTAAAACCTTCAGATATGTTTCTCTGTGTTGCAAAATAGGTTTTATTCATGAACAGAGTGTAAATTTAAAGTGGGACAGAGATTCAGCTTGCATTGCCTGAACCAACTTTGTTCTGCACTGAAACGCTGTTTTCTGACATTTCAGGGTATAACTTCAAAAATCATGCAAAACACTTCTAACACCTTCAGATATGTTTCTCTGTGTTGCAAAATAGGTTTTATTCATGCACAGACTGCAAATTTAAAGTGGGACAGATATTCAGCTTGCATTGCCTGAACCAACTTTGTTCTGCGCTGAAACGCTGTTTTCTGACATTTCAGGGTCTAACTTCAAAAATCATGCAAAACACTTCTAACACCTTCAGATATGTTTCTCTGTGTTGCAAAATAGCTTTTATTCATGCACAGAGTGTAAATTTAAAGTGGGACAGAGATTCAGCTTGCATTGCCTGAACCAACTTTGTTCTGCGCTGAAAAGCTGTTTTCTGACATTTCAGGGTCTAACTTCAAAAATCATGCAAAACACTTCTAACACCTTCAGATATGTTTCTCTGTGTTGCAAAATAGGTTTTATTCATGCATAGAGTGTAAATTTAAAGTGGGACAGAGATTCAGCTTGCATTGCCTGAACCAACTTTGTTCTGCGCTGAAATGCTGTTTTCTGACATTTCAGGGTCTATCTTCAAAAATCATGCAAAACACTTCTAACACCTTCAGATATGTTTCTCTGTGTTGCAAAATAGGTTTTCTTCATGCACAGACTGCAAAGTTAAAGTGGGACCGAGATTCAGCTTGCATTGCCTGAACCAACTTTGTTCTACGCTGAAAAGCTGTTTTCTGACATTTCAGGGTCTAACTTCAGAAATCATGCAAAACACTTCTAACACCTTCAGATATGTTTCTCTGTGTTGCAAAATAGGTTTTATTCATGCACAGATTGTAAATTTAAAGTGGGACAGAGATTCAGCTTGCATTGCCTGAACCAACTTTGTTCTGCGCTGAAACGCTGTTTTCTGACATTTCAGGGTATAACTTCAAAAATCATGCAAAACACTTCTAACACCTTCAGATATGTTTCTCTGTGTTGCAAAATAGGTTTTATTCATGCACAGAGTGTAAATTTAAAGTGGGACAGAGATTCAGCTTGCATTGCCTGAACCAACTTTGTTCTGCGCTGAAACGCTGTTTTCTGACATTTCAGGGTCTAACTTCAAAAATCATGCAAAACACTTCTAACACCTTCAGATATGTTTCTCTGTGTTGCAAAATAGGTTTTATTCATGCACAGACTGCAAAGTTAAAGTGGGACCGAGATTCAGCTTGCATTGCCTGAACCAACTTTGTTCTGCGCTGAAAAGCTGTTTTCTGACATTTCAGGGTCTAACTTCAAAAATCATGCAAAACACTTCTAACACCTTCAGATATGTTTCTCTGTGTTGCAAAATAGGTTTTATTCATGCACAGAGTGTAAATTTAAAGTGGGACAGAGATTCAGCTTGCATTGCCTGAACCAACTTTGTTCTGCGCTGAAATGCTGTTTTCTGACATTTCAGGGTCTAACTTCAAAAATCATGCAAAACACTTCTAACACCTTCAGATATGTTTCTCTGTGTTGCAAAATAGGTTTTATTCATGCACAGACTGCAAATTTAAAGTGGGACAGAGATTCAGCTTGCATTGCCTGAACCAACTTTGTTCTGCGCTGAAACGCTGTTTTCTGACATTTCAGGGTCTAACTTCAAAAATCATGCAAAACACTTCTAACACCTTCATATATGTTTCTCTGTGTTGCAAAATAGCTTTTATTCATGCACAGAGTGTAAATTTAAAGTGGGACAGAGATTCAGCTTGCATTGCCTGAACCAACTTTGTTCTGCGCTGAAACGCTGTTTTCTGACATTTCAGGGTCTAACTTCAAAAATCATGCAAAACACTTCTAACACTTTCAGATATGTTTCTCTGTGTTGCAAAATAGGTTTTATTCATGCATAGAGTGTAAATTTAAAGTGGGACAGAGATTCAGCTTGCATTGTGTAGCGTCTGGACCAATCAAACATAGTTATTTGTTACATTTAACAAATTATCCTTAAAACCAAGAAGCCAACTTTAGGTTGGCATTCTAGAAACAACCCCCAGTTCTATCAACATTAAAGCTACTGGGCCTTAAGGGCTCAGTTGCCAGGGCAACTATCTGATAACACCAGTTTTACGATCCAAAGGAATGCAGCAATTTTAAGAAAGACATTTGGCCTACTGAAATGGACTCTTCCCTAATTTATAGGAAAACCTTCCTATGAATGAACACACAAATGGTCCATTCATTGTGTATATCATTGTGATTTATGTACCTTGTCTTTTTTTTTCTTTTTTATATATGTGTAATGTTTTATGCATGTGTTAAGATAGATATAGATAGATATCTCATGTAGATATATTATGTACGTGTCATGTTTAGTATCTCTGAATTCGTATTTTGATGATCTAAAAGATGATGCATATTATATGTTGATACACAGGTAACATATTAGAGTTTCATAAATCCCTAGTAGATTTACATGAATTTACCCACATGCAAAATACCTTGCTCTCAAACAAAGGGCCATAAAAGCCCACATCATTTCGAAACCCCCGCTCGGAATTTCAGCCTCTCTCATTGGTCAAGTCCACTTTGAGAGGTGTTATCTCCTAAATGTTAAAAGGGCTCACACCTAGTTCCGTCCAGTTCTTTCTGAAAACTTGATTGCTGCCTGTGGGGAGGCCTCCCCAGGCCCAGAGGGGGGGGGCCTCAACATATGGAGATGTGTGGACTCTCCACACAGAATACTCCCACTGGAGGTAATTTCACTCGACTATGGAACTTATCCAAATGTACACCATCGGAACTCTCTCCCTCTTCACTCATGGCCATCTCTGGATCCCCATCTCTGAAGTGCGGCCTGCTGTTCCTCAGAACAGCCCATTTGGGAGAGAAGACTCTCTCAACCACAACAGAGTCAAGAACAACCTCAGAGCTTCAAGAAAGTGCAACTCCGGCCATCAAATGGAACCATCCAGGACTTCTTCAGAGGCTCCACGAGACTCTCGTACGGATGCAAGTATCGTTTCTTCCACTAAACAGAGGTTTAAGTGTAAGTTATCGTATATGGCTCTTTGAATTAGAAACTGATGGTTCTTTAGATGGTCAGCTCAGCCTCAAGCCCCTTTTCCTATACTGCTCTAACCATCCTCTTACCCTACCCTGTATGAATGAGTATATGTTTGTTTTGTTTGTTTAGATTAGTTATATGTTAGTCGTTAGTTAATAAAACTCTTGTGCACAAATTACATGGGTTTCTGATTCTGCCTTGCAAATTAATGTCCCTTTACGATTTCCGATCAAGCTACATGCTCTAATGCATTATTACGCTAACAATGTTATTATTCTGTGGCCAAGAAAATATCATTGCTTAGGGTTGATAAGAAATTACCCTGTATGTTCGCTAGGCGAACAGATTAATTGATGGCGATTCGATTCCGCTACAGTTACTACTGGCGGCTGATATAAATAATGGTAATTAATCAAGATTAATTGTAATTATTTATATACATTTCCCTTTTGAGCTAAATTCGCAACATATTTTGGTGGAGAGAATGCGGGCAATCGTTTAAACATTATTTGCAAGCAGACTCAGAATCAAACTTGTGCGTTTTTCACATGAATTTTATTAACATCCTACACATGCAGCTTCTGATAAAATCAGATAGACTATAGCTTGAAGGTCCCTTACTATGAGAAGTAGAAAGTTCTTCAATGCTATAATGCATTTAAATCGTACAGTAAGAAACTAACCTAAAATTGGCGAAGAAATCCCAATTTTGTTGGTAGTAGCGTAAGCCTTCTCTGACGAAGAAATCTCAGATTAGCACCTCGTATAAATGGTACCAGAATAAATCTGTCTGAACTTGGGCGAAGAAACCCCCAACTCAGTTCTGTTGTAGGTGATCTGAACGATGCTCTTCATTTCACTGATTACGGCCGTCTTATGTTACGTATTATTGTATTCATATTGATCCGCTCATGTGAAACATTTACGTCATATTAATAATGTTTTAAAAACATTTTCCAATGCTATAAGCATGTTTGAATCGTACGATAAGGAATTTACCCGAAATTGGCGAAGAAATCCCAATTTTGTTGGTAGTAGCGTAAGCCTTCTCTGACGAAGAAATCTCAGATTAGCAGCTCGTATAAATGGTACCCAGAATAGATCAGTCTGAACTTGGGCTAAGAAGTCCCCACTTCAGCACAGCTGTAGGTGATCTGAGAAATGCGTCTCACTTCACTGATTTAAGGCCTAATTATGTATTACGTATCAGTGTATTCATATTGATCCGCTCATGTGAAACATTTACGTCAAATAAATGGTGTTATTATAGTGTAGCTGACTAATAATTCACCATTACCTGTGAAGTGAACATGCTGTTTTGATTTGTGAACGAGTTGCATGTGACGTCATGACTGAGCACACCTCATCTGACCACATGTGAGTCCCAGTGCATGCTCACAGCACGGACCAATCGCTGCTCCGCTTGGGCTGGGTTGTGAGCTTACATCGGTCTCCTAGCAACACATGACCCCGGAAGTGTGAGCAGACACTTCTGGGTTAATCTGATAACAGCACCACCCACTTCACAGACCTTAGGGCAAACGAACAACCGCGTATAGCTAAAGCTAGCTCTTTAGCAGCCCTAAACGCATACAAGTTAAAGCCCTCCACCTCAACTGAGAGCTGTTAGCACTCAGCTAACACTTAGACCCGTGTGAGTGTAGAGTGTAACATTTAACCCAAAGACTACAGACTTTGGAACATTTTAGACTAAGGGATTTTGATTTTAACTAGTGATGGGAGAGACAAAGCTGCTTGAGGTTTTGAATCAAACAATTCATTTGTGCCACAAATGATTCACTGTTGTGAAACGCCCAGTGCTGGAAACCCCTGCTGGTCAGGACAGGGGAAGTGTAGTGAAAATGAAACTTAATGAAACACCTTTTTCCAAACCAATAAACAATGATTTATTGAAGGTGCAATTAATTAAAGGTGATCAACGATCCCTAATACCTTTAAAGGATAAGGGTCTTTTAATGAGTTATATTTCAGGAAACGAATGAAAGCTTGGCCAATCAGAGCAATATGAGACTTTAAAGTATACCTCCTGCCTTTAAATGTGTCACTAAATGTGTACAATTTATAGGGTTGATGCAAGATTGAATACAAATCTTAGACATTGGTTCATGAGACCTTGCATCGAACCCGCTGAAATTCAATTCAATTTGAAAAGCTATAGTGCAAGAAGCCTCGTTTGCTGAAATCACCATACACTCCGTATCATGGATTCGAGAAATAAGGGAGTGACTGAGGGCCCAAACCTCTACAGAGTATGCTCAAAGACCCCATCACTAGTTTAAACAATTTCTCTCTCCCTCTCTCTTGCTATCCCCCCTTTCTCTTGAATTCATTTCCTGCTTGGCTGTCACCCTCTATGTAGGATCAGTCAGGGTAGCCCCTCCTCACATACTTTGGGTTTTGACCATGTTATCTTTATTTTGACTTCATTCTGCCTCTCTTGTATTTGGTCTAATTTACTAACCTTTATTTAGCTTGAATGTAACAAATTCAGCTAAGATGATTTCAATCAAATTAGAAGTTTGATTAAATCAATGTATTCACTTCTCCCTTTAGTTCCCTAAAGCTATTAGGACACTTTCATTAAGCTTTCACCTCAGTTTAGTTTGTCCGACCATCATCATCTCTCTCCCGGTATAGGATTATAGCAGTTCCAGAAACCGCTGTCCCCTTAATGAACAAAGCAGGTTATTAGCAGACTAATTCCTGTCCCTCTCTATACCCCTCCTTATATAGATGTTTGATGTGTCCCTGCTAGCCTAGCTAACACCCCCTAGGTTTAATGACACTCCTGCAGCATTCCTCTGAACGAGTGACAACTGCTAAGTCATAGCTCAGACTTAAACTAAATCAGGAAAGCCCTTCTTTCTTCCACTGTCTCTCTATGATTTTATTTCGTTTTGTTTTATTCAACACCATCCTAGTGACCAAACTTGAGAACCATCAGTGCATTGAGTAAAAATGTGACCACGTGTACAGCATGGTCAGTAGCTGACCCTTGCTTTCATCCTGTTTTAAAATTACTCATAACACTCCCTTTGTGCTCACCTGCACAAAATCTCAGGGTCCAATCTCACTAGCTGCCCCACGACAGCTATCCACACCTTATCTGGCCTACAGAGCCAATCACCATAAAGATAGCTTACCACCTCTGTTTTGTGTTTGTACTTGCATTTGCCTTCTGCCTCTCTCTCTCGTGTCTCCACAAGTGAACCAGCGTGTCTCAGACATCCAGCCCTGCCAACAACCAGGACCAACTGGAGACTCGGCAGAGTGCTGTGAGGGACATCCTTTAGCCTAAAGCAGCCAACAGCCTGCAACGGCAGAGGAAGGAACAGCGGGACTGCAACGTGGTCGCCTCACTTCCAGCCTGGACAACCAGGAACTGACCAGCATCATCATCTCCTTGGCCCACACCCTCAAGGGCCTCAGACAGGAGGCAAATGAACTGAACCTGCAAGTCACAGAGTTCCAAAGGGAACCGACACCCTTTGGAAAAGAGGAGGAACCGACAGACGCAAGGAACCTGACAGAGCAATGGAAGGAAATCACCAGTCTTTACGAAGGCTTTAACAGCTGCCAGACACAGGTAGCAGCTTGAAAAGGCCACCAGACAAGACTTAAACAGAGAACTGTTCCACACAAAGTCACTGTTAAAACAGTACACACATAACTTAATAAGAGAGACACAAGAGCCAAGGCCGTAGAAGGCCTTCTGCATGCAGCCAGAGCTGTAGTCCAAACCTTAACTTAGCAATTCTGCAACCTTAAAGAGGAGCTCAACATGGTCCAGAAAGACTTGGAAAAGTCCTACAGACTGCAGATGGACTAGACAAATAGCATACACCCTGCTGCACACCACACAGCCAGCAGTGCAGACCCCCATATCCCGGTACACAGATACAAGAGGGGGAGGGGCAAAACCCTCTGCTTGACACAAGTCGACTTCCTGAAAACTTATGCAGTGTCAGAAGGAAAAGGACTCATTCAGGTGAGTCCTGAAACAGCACATGAAGTGACACAATCTCAATCGAATGGCCAGAGACATCCCTGCATTCACACCAGAACGTGTAGGAGACAATGATGTCCATGCCTACCTGAGAGACATTTGACTTTCACCTGCAGTCTTGGACCAGTGGGAATCACTAAGATAGACTCCATCTGCTCTGGGTCACCTCTAGCCCAGAGGTGCAACACTTCATGGCTCAACAGCCAGGACCCATTCAATCAGACCACCAGCAACTCGGACAAGCTCAAGCCAGTGTCGACACCACCAACATCAGACGCCTAATGATGTTTGAGCAAAACAGAGGGCTAACAGACACCTGCTGCCCTCTTGCCACCCTAACCGGGTCCGTCTGAAACTCTTTATGACAATTCCCTTCGAACCCTGGAACTACCTGCCCTCTCACAAGTGAGAGTCCAACCAGCGATTCCAGACTGCAGGGACCACATACTAGATAACAACCACCTGACACAGACCAACTCGGGTCAGGATGACAAGTGACACTGCCTCGACACCTGCTGCACAAACTCGAGGACCCATACCTTGCCACCGTCTACATTATCACACCTGATAATGTCGACCACAGCACCACAGCCACTCCTTGAAGCACCAACCACCAGAGAGCCACCTCTCTCTTCCAGCCATGAGTGGCAGGCGCAGGCCTGATTGTTCCGCACCTTTGATGTCGCTCACTGTTGTCTGTTGGACAGACAACAACGATCGAAAGAGGGGGAATTGTAGCGTCTGGACCAATCAAACATAGTTATTTGTTACATTTAACAAATTATCCTTAAAACCAAGAAGCCAACTTTAGGTTGGCATTCTAGAAACAACCCCCAGTTCTACCAACATTAAAGCTACTGGGCCTTAAGGGCTCAGTTGCCAGGGCAACTATCTGATAACACCAGTTTTACGATCCAAAGGAATGCAGCAATTTTAAGAAAGACATTTGGCCTACTGAAATGGACTCTTCCCTAATTTATAGGAAAACCTTCCTATGAATGAACACACAAATGGTCCATTCATTGTGTATATCATTGTGGTTTATGTACCTTGTCTTTTTTCTTCTTTTTTATATATGTGTAATGTTTTATGCATGTGTTAAGATAGATATAGATAGATATCTCATGTAGATATATTATGTACGTGTCATGTTTAGTATCTCTGAATTCGTATTTTGATGATCTAAAAGATGATGCATATTATATGTTGATACACAGGTAACATATTAGAGTTTCATAAATCCCTAGTAGATTTACATGAATTTACCCACATGCAAAATACCTTGCTCTCAAACAAAGGGCCATAAAAGCCCACATCATTTCGAAACCCCCGCTCGGAATTTCAGCCTCTCTCATTGGTCAAGTCCACTTTGAGAGGTGTTATCTCCTAAATGTTAAAAGGGCTCACACCTAGTTCCGTCCAGTTCTTTCTGAAAACTTGATTGCTGCCTGTGGGGAGGCCTCCCCAGGCCCAGAGGGGGGGGGCCTCAACATATGGAGATGTGTGGACTCTCCACACAGAATACTCCCACTGGAGGTAATTTCACTCGACTATGGAACTTATCCAAATGTACACCATCGGAACTCTCTCCCTCTTCACTCATGGCCATCTCTGGATCCCCATCTCTGAAGTGCGGCCTGCTGTTCCTCAGAACAGCCCATTTGGGAGAGAAGACTCTCTCAACCACAACAGAGTCAAGAACAACCTCAGAGCTTCAAGAAAGTGCAACTCCGGCCATCAAATGGAACCATCCAGGACTTCTTCAGACTCTCCACGAGACTCTCGTACGGATGCAAGTATCGTTTCTTCCACTAAACAGAGGTTTAAGTGTAAGTTATCGTATATGGCTCTTTGAATTAGAAACTGATGGTTCTTTAGATGGTCAGCTCAGCCTCAAGCCCCTTTTCCTATACTGCTCTAACCATCCTCTTACCCTACCCTGTATGAATGAGTATATGTTTGTTTTGTTTGTTTAGATTAGTTATATGTTAGTCGTTAGTTAATAAAACTCTTGTGCACAAATTACATGGGTTTCTGATTCTGCCTTGCAAATTAATGTCCCTTTACGATTTCCGATCAAGCTACATGCTCTAATGCATTATTACGCTAACAATGTTATTATTCTGTGGCCAAGAAAATCTCATAGCTTAGGGTTGATAAGAAATTACCCTGTATGTTCGCTAGGCGAACAGATTAATTGATGGCGATTCGATTCCGCTACAGTTACTACTGGCGGCTGATATAAATAATGGTAATTAATCAAGATTAATTGTAATTATTTATATACATTTCCCTTTTGAGCTAAATTCGCAACAATTGCCTGAACCAACTTTGTTCTGCGCTGAAACACTGTTTTCTGACATTTCAGGGTCTAACTTCAAAAATCATGCAAAACACTTCTAACACCTTCAGATATGTTTCTCTGTGTTGCAAAATAGGTTTTATTCATGCACAGACTGCAAAGTTAAAGTGGGACCGAGATTCAGCTTGCATTGACTGAACCAACTTTGTTCTGCGCTGAAAAGCTGTTTTCTGACATTTCAGGGTCTAACTTCAAAAATCATGCAAAACACTTCTAACACCTTCAGATATGTTTCTCTGTTTTGCAAAATAGCTTTTATTCATGCACAGAGTGTAAATTTAAAGTGGGACAGAGATTCAGCTTGCATTGCCTGAACCAACTTTGTTCTGCGCTGAAACGCTGTTTTCTGACATTTCAGGGTCTAACTTCAAAAATCATGCAAAACACTTCTAACACCTTCAGATATGTTTCTCTGTGTTGCAAAATAGGTTTTATTCACGCACAGACTGCAAATTTAAAGTGGGACAGAGATTCAGCTTGCATTGCCTGAACCAACTTTGTTCTGCGCTGAAAAGCTGTTTTCTGACATTTCAGGGTCTAACTTCAAAAATCATGCAAAACACTTCTAACACCTTCAGATATGTTTCTCTGTGTTGCAAAATAGGTTTTATTCATGCACAGACTCCAAAGTTAAAGTGGGACCGAGATTCATCTTGAATGCCTGAACCAACTTTGTTCTGCGCTGAAAAGCTGTTTTCTGACATTTCAGGGTCTAACTTCAAAAATCATGCAAACCACTTCTAACACCTTCAGATATGTTTCTCTGTGTTGCAAAATAGCTTTTATTCATGCACAGAGTGTAAATTTAAAGTGGGATAGAGATTCAGCTTGCATTGCCTGAACAAACTTTGTTCTGCGCTGAAACGCTGTTTTCTGACATTTCAGGGTCTAACTTCAAAAATCATGCAAAACACTTCTAACACCTTCAGATATGTTTCTCTGTGTTGCAAAATAGGTTTTATTCATGCATAGAGTGTAAATTTAAAGTGGGACAGAGATTCAGCTTGCATTGCCTGAACCAACTTTGTTCTGCGCTGAAACGCTGTTTTCTGACATTTCAGGGTCTAACTTAAAAAATCATGCAAAACACTTCTAACACCTTCAGATATGTTTCTCTGTGTTGCAAAATAGGTTTTATTCATGCACAGACTGCAAAGTTAAAGTGGGACCGAGATTCAGCTTGCATTGCCTGAACCAACTTTGTTCTGCGCTGAAAAGCTGTTTTCTGACATTTCAGGGTCTAACTTCAAAAATCATGCAAAACACTTCTAACACCTTCAGATATGTTTCTCTGTGTTGCAAAATAGGTTTTATTCATGCACAGACTGCAAATTTAAAGTGGGACAGAGATTCAGCTTGCATTGCCTGAACCAACTTTGTTCTGCGCTGAAAAGCTGTTTTCTGACATTTCAGGGTCTAAGTTCAAAAATCATGCAAAACACTTCTAACACCTTCAGATATGTTTCTCTGTGTTGCAAAATAGGTTTTATTCATGCACAGAGTCTAAATTTAAAGTGGGACAGAGATTCAGCTTGCATTGCCTGAACCAACTTTGTTCGGCGCTGAAACGCTGTTTTCTGACATTTCAGGGTCTAACTTCAAAAATCATGCAAAACACTTCTAACACCTTCAGATATGTTTCTCTGTGTTGCAAAATAGGTTTTATTCATGCACAGACTGCAAATTTAAAGTGGGACAGAGATTCAGCTTGCATTGCCTGAACCAACTTTGTTCTGCGCTGAAACGCTGTTTTCTGACATTTCAGGGTCTAACTTCAAAAATCATGCAAAACACTTCACCTTCAGATATGTTTCTCTGTGTTGCAAAATAGGTTTTATTCATGCACAGACTGCAAAGTTAAAGTGGGACCGAGATTCAGCTTGCATTGCCTGAACCAACTTTGTTCTGCGCTGAAAAGCTGTTTTCTGACATTTCAGGGTCTAACTTCAAAAATCATGCAAAACACTTCTAACACCTTCAGATATGTTTCTCTGTGTTGCAAAATAGCTTTTATTCATGCACAGAGTGTAAATTTAAAGTGGGACAGAGATTCAGCTTGCATTGCCTGAACCAACTTTGTTCTGCGCTGAAAAGCTGTTTTCTGACATTTCAGGGTCTAACTTCAAAAATCATGCAAAACACTTCTAACACCTTCAGATATGTTTCTCTGTGTTGCAAAATAGGTTTTATTCATGCACAGACTGCAAAGTTAAAGTGGGACCGAGATTCATCTTGAATGCCTGAACCAACTTTGTTCTGCGCTGAAAAGCTGTTTTCTGACATTTCAGGGTCTAACTTCAAAAATCATGCAAAACACTTCTAACACCTTCAGATATGTTTCTCTGTGTTGCAAAATAGGTTTTATTCATGCACAGAGTGTAAATTTAAAGTGGGACAGAGATTCAGCTTGCATTGCCTGAACCAACTTTGTTCTGCGCTGAAACGCTGTTTTCTGACATTTCAGGGTCTAACTTCAAAAATCATGCAAAACACTTCTAACACCTTCAGATATGTTTCTCTGTGTTGCAAAATAGGTTTTATTCATGCACAGACTGCAAAGTTAAAGTGGGACCGAGATTCAGCTTGCATTGCCTGAACCAACTTTGTTCTGTGCTGAAAAGCTGTTTTTTGACATTTCAGGGTCTAACTTCAAAAATCATGCAAAACACTTCTAACACCTTCAGATATGTTTCTCTGTGTTGCAAAATAGGTTTTATTCATGCACAGAGTGTAAATTTAAAGTGGGACAGAGATTCAGCTTGCATTGCCTGAACCAACTTTGTTCTGCGCTGAAACGCTGTTTTCTGACATTTCAGGGTCTAACTTCAAAAATCATGCAAAACACTTCTAACACCTTCAGATATGTTTCTCTGTGTTGCAGAATAGGTTTTATTCATGCACAGACTGCAAATTTAAAGTGGGACAGAGATTCAGCTTGCATTGCCTGAACCAACTTTGTTCTGCGCTGAAACGCTGTTTTCTGACATTTCAGGGTCTAACTTCAAAAATCATGCAAAACACTTCTAACACTTTCAGATATGTTTCTCTGTGTTGCAAAATAGGTTTTATTCATGCATAGAGTGTAAATTTAAAGTGGGACAGAGATTCAGCTTGCATTGCCTGAACCAACTTTGTTCTGCGCTGAAACGCTGTTTTCTGACATTTCAGGGTCTAACTTCAAAAATCATGCAAAACACTTCTAACACCTTCAGATATGTTTCTCTGTGTTGCAAAATAGGTTTTATTCATGCACAGACTGCAAAGTTAAAGTGGGACCGAGATTCAGCTTGCATTGACTGAACCAACTTTGTTCTGCGCTGAAAAGCTGTTTTCTGACATTTCAGGGTCTAACTTCAAAAATCATGCAAAACACTTCTAACACCTTCAGATATGTTTCTCTGTGTTGCAAAATAGCTTTTATTCATGCACAGAGTGTAAATTTAAAGTGGGACAGAGATTCAGCTTGCATTGCCTGAACCAACTTTGTTCTGCACTGAAACGCTGTTTTCTGACATTTCAGGGTCTAACTTCAAAAATCATGCAAAACACTTCTAACACCTTCAGATATGTTTCTCTGTGTTGCAAAATAGGTTTTATTCACGCACAGACTGCAAATTTAAAGTGGGACAGAGATTCAGCTTGCATTGCCTGAACCAACTTTGTTCTGCGCTGAAAAGCTGTTTTCTGACATTTCAGGGTCTAACTTCAAAAATCATGCAAAACACTTCTAACACCTTCAGATATGTTTCTCTGTGTTGCAAAATAGGTTTTATTCATGCACAGACTCCAAAGTTAAAGTGGGACCGAGATTCATCTTGAATGCCTGAACCAACTTTGTTCTGCGCTGAAAAGCTGTTTTCTGACATTTCAGGGTCTAACTTCAAAAATCATGCAAAACACTTCTAACACTTTCAGATATGTTTCTCTGTGTTGCAAAATAGGTTTTATTCATGCATAGAGTGTAAATTTAAAGTGGGACAGAGATTCAGCTTGCATTGTGTAGCGTCTGGACCAATCAAACATAGTTATTTGTTACATTTAACAAATTATCCTTAAAACCAAGAAGCCAACTTTAGGTTGGCATTCTAGAAACAACCCCCAGTTCTACCAACATTAAAGCTACTGGGCCTTAAGGGCTCAGTTGCCAGGGCAACTATCTGATAACACCAGTTTTACGATCCAAAGGAATGCAGCAATTTTAAGAAAGACATTTGGCCTACTGAAATGGACTCTTCCCTAATTTATAGGAAAACCTTCCTATGAATGAACACACAAATGGTCCATTCATTGTGTATATCATTGTGATTTATGTACCTTGTCTTTTTTTTCCTTTTTTATATACGTGTAATGTTTTATGCATGTGTTAAGATAGATATAGATAGATATCTCATGTAGATATATTATGTACGTGTCATGTTTAGTATCTCTGAATTCGTATTTTGATGATCTAAAAGATGATGCATATTATATGTTGATACACAGGTAACATATTAGAGTTTCATAAATCCCTAGTAGATTTACATGAATTTACCCACATGCAAAATACCTTGCTCTCAAACAAAGGGCCATAAAAGCCCACATCATTTCGAAACCCCCGCTCGGAATTTCAGCCTCTCTCATTGGTCAAGTCCACTTTGAGAGGTGTTATCTCCTAAATGTTAAAAGGGCTCACACCTAGTTCCGTCCAGTTCTTTCTGAAAACTTGATTGCTGCCTGTGGGGAGGCCTCCCCAGGCCCAGAGGGGGGGGGCCTCAACATATGGAGATGTGTGGACTCTCCACACAGAATACTCCCACTGGAGGTAATTTCACTCGACTATGGAACTTATCCAAATGTACACCATCGGAACTCTCTCCCTCTTCACTCATGGCCATCTCTGGATCCCCATCTCTGAAGTGCGGCCTGCTGTTCCTCAGAACAGCCCATTTGGGAGAGAAGACTCTCTCAACCACAACAGAGTCAAGAACAACCTCAGAGCTTCAAGAAAGTGCAACTCCGGCCATCAAATGGAACCATCCAGGACTTCTTCAGAGGCTCCACGAGACTCTCGTACGGATGCAAGTATCGTTTCTTCCACTAAACAGAGGTTTAAGTGTAAGTTATCGTATATGGCTCTTTGAATTAGAAACTGATGGTTCTTTAGATGGTCAGCTCAGCCTCAAGCCCCTTTTCCTATACTGCTCTAACCATCCTCTTACCCTACCCTGTATGAATGAGTATATGTTTGTTTTGTTTGTTTAGATTAGTTATATGTTAGTCGTTAGTTAATAAAACTCTTGTGCACAAATTACATGGGTTTCTGATTCTGCCTTGCAAATTAATGTCCCTTTACGATTTCCGATCAAGCTACATGCTCTAATGCATTATTACGCTAACAATGTTATTATTCTGTGGCCAAGAAAATATCATTGCTTAGGGTTGATAAGAAATTACCCTGTATGTTCGCTAGGCGAACAGATTAATTGATGGCGATTCGATTCCGCTACAGTTACTACTGGCGGCTGATATAAATAATGGTAATTAATCAAGATTAATTGTAATTATTTATATACATTTCCCTTTTGAGCTAAATTCGCAACATATTTTGGTGGAGAGAATGCGGGCAATCGTTTAAACATTATTTGCAAGCAGACTCAGAATCAAACTTGTGCGTTTTTCACATGAATTTTATTAACATCCTACACATGCAGCTTCTGATAAAATCAGATAGACTATAGCTTGAAGGTCCCTTACTATGAGAAGTAGAAAGTTCTTCAATGCTATAATGCATTTAAATCGTACAGTAAGAAACTAACCTAAAATTGGCGAAGAAATCCCAATTTTGTTGGTAGTAGCGTAAGCCTTCTCTGACGAAGAAATCTCAGATTAGCACCTCGTATAAATGGTACCAGAATAAATCTGTCTGAACTTGGGCGAAGAAACCCCCAACTCAGTTCTGTTGTAGGTGATCTGAACGATGCTCTTCATTTCACTGATTACGGCCGTCTTATGTTACGTATTATTGTATTCATATTGATCCGCTCATGTGAAACATTTACGTCATATTAATAATGTTTTAAAAACATTTTCCAATGCTATAAGCATGTTTGAATCGTACGATAAGGAATTTACCCGAAATTGGCGAAGAAATCCCAATTTTGTTGGTAGTAGCGTAAGCCTTCTCTGACGAAGAAATCTCAGATTAGCAGCTCGTATAAATGGTACCCAGAATAGATCAGTCTGAACTTGGGCTAAGAAGTCCCCACTTCAGCACAGCTGTAGGTGATCTGAGAAATGCGTCTCACTTCACTGATTTAAGGCCTAATTATGTATTACGTATCAGTGTATTCATATTGATCCGCTCATGTGAAACATTTACGTCAAATAAATGGTGTTATTATAGTGTAGCTGACTAATAATTCACCATTACCTGTGAAGTGAACATGCTGTTTTGATTTGTGAACGAGTTGCATGTGACGTCATGACTGAGCACACCTCATCTGACCACATGTGAGTCCCAGTGCATGCTCACAGCACGGACCAATCGCTGCTCCGCTTGGGCTGGGTTGTGAGCTTACATCGGTCTCCTAGCAACACATGACCCCGGAAGTGTGAGCAGACACTTCTGGGTTAATCTGATAACAGCACCACCCACTTCACAGACCTTAGGGCAAACGAACAACCGCGTATAGCTAAAGCTAGCTCTTTAGCAGCCCTAAACGCATACAAGTTAAAGCCCTCCACCTCAACTGAGAGCTGTTAGCACTCAGCTAACACTTAGACCCGTGTGAGTGTAGAGTGTAACATTTAACCCAAAGACTACAGACTTTGGAACATTTTAGACTAAGGGATTTTGATTTTAACTAGTGATGGGAGAGACAAAGCTGCTTGAGGTTTTGAATCAAACAATTCATTTGTGCCACAAATGATTCACTGTTGTGAAACGCCCAGTGCTGGAAACCCCTGCTGGTCAGGACAGGGGAAGTGTAGTGAAAATGAAACTTAATGAAACACCTTTTTCCAAACCAATAAACAATGATTTATTGAAGGTGCAATTAATTAAAGGTGATCAACGATCCCTAATACCTTTAAAGGATAAGGGTCTTTTAATGAGTTATATTTCAGGAAACGAATGAAAGCTTGGCCAATCAGAGCAATATGAGACTTTAAAGTATACCTCCTGCCTTTAAATGTGTCACTAAATGTGTACAATTTATAGGGTTGATGCAAGATTGAATACAAATCTTAGACATTGGTTCATGAGACCTTGCATCGAACCCGCTGAAATTCAATTCAATTTGAAAAGCTATAGTGCAAGAAGCCTCGTTTGCTGAAATCACCATACACTCCGTATCATGGATTCGAGAAATAAGGGAGTGACTGAGGGCCCAAACCTCTACAGAGTATGCTCAAAGACCCCATCACTAGTTTAAACAATTTCTCTCTCCCTCTCTCTTGCTATCCCCCCTTTCTCTTGAATTCATTTCCTGCTTGGCTGTCACCCTCTATGTAGGATCAGTCAGGGTAGCCCCTCCTCACATACTTTGGGTTTTGACCATGTTATCTTTATTTTGACTTCATTCTGCCTCTCTTGTATTTGGTCTAATTTACTAACCTTTATTTAGCTTGAATGTAACAAATTCAGCTAAGATGATTTCAATCAAATTAGAAGTTTGATTAAATCAATGTATTCACTTCTCCCTTTAGTTCCCTAAAGCTATTAGGACACTTTCATTAAGCTTTCACCTCAGTTTAGTTTGTCCGACCATCATCATCTCTCTCCCGGTATAGGATTATAGCAGTTCCAGAAACCGCTGTCCCCTTAATGAACAAAGCAGGTTATTAGCAGACTAATTCCTGTCCCTCTCTATACCCCTCCTTATATAGATGTTTGATGTGTCCCTGCTAGCCTAGCTAACACCCCCTAGGTTTAATGACACTCCTGCAGCATTCCTCTGAACGAGTGACAACTGCTAAGTCATAGCTCAGACTTAAACTAAATCAGGAAAGCCCTTCTTTCTTCCACTGTCTCTCTATGATTTTATTTCGTTTTGTTTTATTCAACACCATCCTAGTGACCAAACTTGAGAACCATCAGTGCATTGAGTAAAAATGTGACCACGTGTACAGCATGGTCAGTAGCTGACCCTTGCTTTCATCCTGTTTTAAAATTACTCATAACACTCCCTTTGTGCTCACCTGCACAAAATCTCAGGGTCCAATCTCACTAGCTGCCCCACGACAGCTATCCACACCTTATCTGGCCTACAGAGCCAATCACCATAAAGATAGCTTACCACCTCTGTTTTGTGTTTGTACTTGCATTTGCCTTCTGCCTCTCTCTCTCGTGTCTCCACAAGTGAACCAGCGTGTCTCAGACATCCAGCCCTGCCAACAACCAGGACCAACTGGAGACTCGGCAGAGTGCTGTGAGGGACATCCTTTAGCCTAAAGCAGCCAACAGCCTGCAACGGCAGAGGAAGGAACAGCGGGACTGCAACGTGGTCGCCTCACTTCCAGCCTGGACAACCAGGAACTGACCAGCATCATCATCTCCTTGGCCCACACCCTCAAGGGCCTCAGACAGGAGGCAAATGAACTGAACCTGCAAGTCACAGAGTTCCAAAGGGAACCGACACCCTTTGGAAAAGAGGAGGAACCGACAGACGCAAGGAACCTGACAGAGCAATGGAAGGAAATCACCAGTCTTTACGAAGGCTTTAACAGCTGCCAGACACAGGTAGCAGCTTGAAAAGGCCACCAGACAAGACTTAAACAGAGAACTGTTCCACACAAAGTCACTGTTAAAACAGTACACACATAACTTAATAAGAGAGACACAAGAGCCAAGGCCGTAGAAGGCCTTCTGCATGCAGCCAGAGCTGTAGTCCAAACCTTAACTTAGCAATTCTGCAACCTTAAAGAGGAGCTCAACATGGTCCAGAAAGACTTGGAAAAGTCCTACAGACTGCAGATGGACTAGACAAATAGCATACACCCTGCTGCACACCACACAGCCAGCAGTGCAGACCCCCATATCCCGGTACACAGATACAAGAGGGGGAGGGGCAAAACCCTCTGCTTGACACAAGTCGACTTCCTGAAAACTTATGCAGTGTCAGAAGGAAAAGGACTCATTCAGGTGAGTCCTGAAACAGCACATGAAGTGACACAATCTCAATCGAATGGCCAGAGACATCCCTGCATTCACACCAGAACGTGTAGGAGACAATGATGTCCATGCCTACCTGAGAGACATTTGACTTTCACCTGCAGTCTTGGACCAGTGGGAATCACTAAGATAGACTCCATCTGCTCTGGGTCACCTCTAGCCCAGAGGTGCAACACTTCATGGCTCAACAGCCAGGACCCATTCAATCAGACCACCAGCAACTCGGACAAGCTCAAGCCAGTGTCGACACCACCAACATCAGACGCCTAATGATGTTTGAGCAAAACAGAGGGCTAACAGACACCTGCTGCCCTCTTGCCACCCTAACCGGGTCCGTCTGAAACTCTTTATGACAATTCCCTTCGAACCCTGGAACTACCTGCCCTCTCACAAGTGAGAGTCCAACCAGCGATTCCAGACTGCAGGGACCACATACTAGATAACAACCACCTGACACAGACCAACTCGGGTCAGGATGACAAGTGACACTGCCTCGACACCTGCTGCACAAACTCGAGGACCCATACCTTGCCACCGTCTACATTATCACACCTGATAATGTCGACCACAGCACCACAGCCACTCCTTGAAGCACCAACCACCAGAGAGCCACCTCTCTCTTCCAGCCATGAGTGGCAGGCGCAGGCCTGATTGTTCCGCACCTTTGATGTCGCTCACTGTTGTCTGTTGGACAGACAACAACGATCGAAAGAGGGGGAATTGTAGCGTCTGGACCAATCAAACATAGTTATTTGTTACATTTAACAAATTATCCTTAAAACCAAGAAGCCAACTTTAGGTTGGCATTCTAGAAACAACCCCCAGTTCTACCAACATTAAAGCTACTGGGCCTTAAGGGCTCAGTTGCCAGGGCAACTATCTGATAACACCAGTTTTACGATCCAAAGGAATGCAGCAATTTTAAGAAAGACATTTGGCCTACTGAAATGGACTCTTCCCTAATTTATAGGAAAACCTTCCTATGAATGAACACACAAATGGTCCATTCATTGTGTATATCATTGTGGTTTATGTACCTTGTCTTTTTTCTTCTTTTTTATATATGTGTAATGTTTTATGCATGTGTTAAGATAGATATAGATAGATATCTCATGTAGATATATTATGTACGTGTCATGTTTAGTATCTCTGAATTCGTATTTTGATGATCTAAAAGATGATGCATATTATATGTTGATACACAGGTAACATATTAGAGTTTCATAAATCCCTAGTAGATTTACATGAATTTACCCACATGCAAAATACCTTGCTCTCAAACAAAGGGCCATAAAAGCCCACATCATTTCGAAACCCCCGCTCGGAATTTCAGCCTCTCTCATTGGTCAAGTCCACTTTGAGAGGTGTTATCTCCTAAATGTTAAAAGGGCTCACACCTAGTTCCGTCCAGTTCTTTCTGAAAACTTGATTGCTGCCTGTGGGGAGGCCTCCCCAGGCCCAGAGGGGGGGGGCCTCAACATATGGAGATGTGTGGACTCTCCACACAGAATACTCCCACTGGAGGTAATTTCACTCGACTATGGAACTTATCCAAATGTACACCATCGGAACTCTCTCCCTCTTCACTCATGGCCATCTCTGGATCCCCATCTCTGAAGTGCGGCCTGCTGTTCCTCAGAACAGCCCATTTGGGAGAGAAGACTCTCTCAACCACAACAGAGTCAAGAACAACCTCAGAGCTTCAAGAAAGTGCAACTCCGGCCATCAAATGGAACCATCCAGGACTTCTTCAGAGGCTCCACGAGACTCTCGTACGGATGCAAGTATCGTTTCTTCCACTAAACAGAGGTTTAAGTGTAAGTTATCGTATATGGCTCTTTGAATTAGAAACTGATGGTTCTTTAGATGGTCAGCTCAGCCTCAAGCCCCTTTTCCTATACTGCTCTAACCATCCTCTTACCCTACCCTGTATGAATGAGTATATGTTTGTTTTGTTTGTTTAGATTAGTTATATGTTAGTCGTTAGTTAATAAAACTCTTGTGCACAAATTACATGGGTTTCTGATTCTGCCTTGCAAATTAATGTCCCTTTACGATTTCCGATCAAGCTACATGCTCTAATGCATTATTACGCTAACAATGTTATTATTCTGTGGCCAAGAAAATATCATTGCTTAGGGTTGATAAGAAATTACCCTGTATGTTCGCTAGGCGAACAGATTAATTGATGGCGATTCGATTCCGCTACAGTTACTACTGGCGGCTGATATAAATAATGGTAATTAATCAAGATTAATTGTAATTATTTATATACATTTCCCTTTTGAGCTAAATTCGCAACAATTGCCTGAACCAACTTTGTTCTGCGCTGAAACGCTGTTTTCTGACATTTCAGGGTCTAACTTCAAAAATCATGCAAAACACTTCTAACACCTTCAGATATGTTTCTCTGTGTTGCAAAATAGGTTTTATTCATGCACAGACTGCAAAGTTAAAGTGGGACCGAGATTCAGCTTGCATTGACTGAACCAACTTTGTTCTGCGCTGAAAAGCTGTTTTCTGACATTTCAGGGTCTAACTTCAAAAATCATGCAAAACACTTCTAACACCTTCAGATATGTTTCTCTGTTTTGCAAAATAGCTTTTATTCATGCACAGAGTGTAAATTTAAAGTGGGACAGAGATTCAGCTTGCATTGCCTGAACCAACTTTGTTCTGCGCTGAAACGCTGTTTTCTGACATTTCAGGGTCTAACTTCAAAAATCATGCAAAACACTTCTAACACCTTCAGATATGTTTCTCTGTGTTGCAAAATAGGTTTTATTCACGCACAGACTGCAAATTTAAAGTGGGACAGAGATTCAGCTTGCATTGCCTGAACCAACTTTGTTCTGCGCTGAAAAGCTGTTTTCTGACATTTCAGGGTCTAACTTCAAAAATCATGCAAAACACTTCTAACACCTTCAGATATGTTTCTCTGTGTTGCAAAATAGGTTTTATTCATGCACAGACTCCAAAGTTAAAGTGGGACCGAGATTCATCTTGAATGCCTGAACCAACTTTGTTCTGCGCTGAAAAGCTGTTTTCTGACATTTCAGGGTCTAACTTCAAAAATCATGCAAACCACTTCTAACACCTTCAGATATGTTTCTCTGTGTTGCAAAATAGCTTTTATTCATGCACAGAGTGTAAATTTAAAGTGGGATAGAGATTCAGCTTGCATTGCCTGAACAAACTTTGTTCTGCGCTGAAACGCTGTTTTCTGACATTTCAGGGTCTAACTTCAAAAATCATGCAAAACACTTCTAACACCTTCAGATATGTTTCTCTGTGTTGCAAAATAGGTTTTATTCATGCATAGAGTGTAAATTTAAAGTGGGACAGAGATTCAGCTTGCATTGCCTGAACCAACTTTGTTCTGCGCTGAAACGCTGTTTTCTGACATTTCAGGGTCTAACTTAAAAAATCATGCAAAACACTTCTAACACCTTCAGATATGTTTCTCTGTGTTGCAAAATAGGTTTTATTCATGCACAGACTGCAAAGTTAAAGTGGGACCGAGATTCAGCTTGCATTGCCTGAACCAACTTTGTTCTGCGCTGAAAAGCTATTTTCTGACATTTCAGGGTCTAACTTCAAAAATCATGCAAAACACTTCTAAAACCTTCAGATATGTTTCTCTGTGTTGCAAAATAGGTTTTATTCATGAACAGAGTGTAAATTTAAAGTGGGACAGAGATTCAGCTTGCATTGCCTGAACCAACTTTGTTCTGCGCTGAAACGCTGTTTTCTGACATTTCAGGGTATAACTTCAAAAATCATGCAAAACACTTCTAACACCTTCAGATATGTTTCTCTGTGTTGCAAAATAGGTTTTATTCATGCACAGACTGCAAATTTAAAGTGGGACAGAGATTCAGCTTGCATTGCCTGAACCAACTTTGTTCTGCGCTGAAACGCTGTTTTCTGACATTTCAGGGTCTAACTTCAAAAATCATGCAAAACACTTCTAACACCTTCAGATATGTTTCTCTGTGTTGCAAAATAGCTTTTATTCATGCACAGAGTGTAAATTTAAAGTGGGACAGAGATTCAGCTTGCATTGCCTGAACCAACTTTGTTCTGCGCTGAAACGCTGTTTTCTGACATTTCAGGGTCTAACTTCAAAAATCATGCAAAACACTTCTAACACCTTCAGATATGTTTCTCTGTGTTGCAAAATAGGTTTTCTTCATGCACAGACTGCAAAGTTAAAGTGGGACCGAGATTCAGCTTGCATTGCCTGAACCAACTTTGTTCTGCGCTGAAAAGCTGTTTTCTGACATTTCAGGGTCTAACTTCAAAAATCATGCAAAACACTTCTAACACCTTCAGATATGTTTCTCTGTGTTGCAAAATAGCTTTTATTCATGCACAGAGTGTAAATTTAAAGTGGGACAGAGATTCAGCTTGCATTGCCTGAACCAACTTTGTTCTGCGCTGAAACGCTGTTTTCTGACATTTCAGGGTCTAACTTCAAAAATCATGCAAAACACTTCTAACACCTTCAGATATGTTTCTCTGTGTTGCAAAATAGGTTTTATTCATGCACAGACTGCAAAGTTAAAGTGGGACCGAGATTCAGCTTGCATTGCCTGAACCAACTTTGTTCTGCGCTGAAAAGCTGTTTTCTGACATTTCAGGGTCTAACTTCAAAAATCATGTAAAACACTTCTAACACCTTCAGATATGTTTCTCTGTGGTGCAAAATAGGTTTTATTCATGCACAGAGTGTAAATTTAAAGTGGGACAGAGATTCAGCTTGCATTGCCTGAACCAACTTTGTTCTGCGCTGAAACGCTGTTTTCTGACATTTCAGGGTCTAACTTCAAAAATCATGCAAAACACTTCTAACACCTTCAGATATGTTTCTCTGTGTTGCAAAATAGGTTTTATTCATGCACAGACTGCAAAGTTAAAGTGGGACCGAGATTCAGCTTGCATTGCCTGAACCAACTTTGTTCTGCGCTGAAAAGCTGTTTTCTGACATTTCAGGGTCTAACTTCAAAAATCATGCAAAACACTTCTAACACCTTCAGATATGTTTCTCTGTGTTGCAAAATAGGTTTTATTCATGCACAGACTGCAAATTTAAAGTGGGACAGAGATTCAGCTTGCATTGCCTGAACCAACTTTGTTCTGCGCTGAAAAGCTGTTTTCTGACATTTCAGGGTCTAAGTTCAAAAATCATGCAAAACACTTCTAACACCTTCAGATATGTTTCTCTGTGTTGCAAAATAGGTTTTATTCATGCACAGAGTCTAAATTTAAAGTGGGACAGAGATTCAGCTTGCATTGCCTGAACCAACTTTGTTCGGCGCTGAAACGCTGTTTTCTGACATTTCAGGGTCTAACTTCAAAAATCATGCAAAACACTTCTAACACCTTCAGATATGTTTCTCTGTGTTGCAAAATAGGTTTTATTCATGCACAGACTGCAAATTTAAAGTGGGACAGAGATTCAGCTTGCATTGCCTGAACCAACTTTGTTCTGCGCTGAAACGCTGTTTTCTGACATTTCAGGGTCTAACTTCAAAAATCATGCAAAACACTTCACCTTCAGATATGTTTCTCTGTGTTGCAAAATAGGTTTTATTCATGCACAGACTGCAAAGTTAAAGTGGGACCGAGATTCAGCTTGCATTGCCTGAACCAACTTTGTTCTGCGCTGAAAAGCTGTTTTCTGACATTTCAGGGTCTAACTTCAAAAATCATGCAAAACACTTCTAACACCTTCAGATATGTTTCTCTGTGTTGCAAAATAGCTTTTATTCATGCACAGAGTGTAAATTTAAAGTGGGACAGAGATTCAGCTTGCATTGCCTGAACCAACTTTGTTCTGCGCTGAAAAGCTGTTTTCTGACATTTCAGGGTCTAACTTCAAAAATCATGCAAAACACTTCTAACACCTTCAGATATGTTTCTCTGTGTTGCAAAATAGGTTTTATTCATGCACAGACTGCAAAGTTAAAGTGGGACCGAGATTCATCTTGAATGCCTGAACCAACTTTGTTCTGCGCTGAAAAGCTGTTTTCTGACATTTCAGGGTCTAACTTCAAAAATCATGCAAAACACTTCTAACACCTTCAGATATGTTTCTCTGTGTTGCAAAATAGGTTTTATTCATGCACAGAGTGTAAATTTAAAGTGGGACAGAGATTCAGCTTGCATTGCCTGAACCAACTTTGTTCTGCGCTGAAACGCTGTTTTCTGACATTTCAGGGTCTAACTTCAAAAATCATGCAAAACACTTCTAACACCTTCAGATATGTTTCTCTGTGTTGCAAAATAGGTTTTATTCATGCACAGACTGCAAAGTTAAAGTGGGACCGAGATTCAGCTTGCATTGCCTGAACCAACTTTGTTCTGTGCTGAAAAGCTGTTTTTTGACATTTCAGGGTCTAACTTCAAAAATCATGCAAAACACTTCTAACACCTTCAGATATGTTTCTCTGTGTTGCAAAATAGGTTTTATTCATGCACAGAGTGTAAATTTAAAGTGGGACAGAGATTCAGCTTGCATTGCCTGAACCAACTTTGTTCTGCGCTGAAACGCTGTTTTCTGACATTTCAGGGTCTAACTTCAAAAATCATGCAAAACACTTCTAACACCTTCAGATATGTTTCTCTGTGTTGCAGAATAGGTTTTATTCATGCACAGACTGCAAATTTAAAGTGGGACAGAGATTCAGCTTGCATTGCCTGAACCAACTTTGTTCTGCGCTGAAACGCTGTTTTCTGACATTTCAGGGTCTAACTTCAAAAATCATGCAAAACACTTCTAACACTTTCAGATATGTTTCTCTGTGTTGCAAAATAGGTTTTATTCATGCATAGAGTGTAAATTTAAAGTGGGACAGAGATTCAGCTTGCATTGCCTGAACCAACTTTGTTCTGCGCTGAAACGCTGTTTTCTGACATTTCAGGGTCTAACTTCAAAAATCATGCAAAACACTTCTAACACCTTCAGATATGTTTCTCTGTGTTGCAAAATAGGTTTTATTCATGCACAGACTGCAAAGTTAAAGTGGGACCGAGATTCAGCTTGCATTGACTGAACCAACTTTGTTCTGCGCTGAAAAGCTGTTTTCTGACATTTCAGGGTCTAACTTCAAAAATCATGCAAAACACTTCTAACACCTTCAGATATGTTTCTCTGTGTTGCAAAATAGCTTTTATTCATGCACAGAGTGTAAATTTAAAGTGGGACAGAGATTCAGCTTGCATTGCCTGAACCAACTTTGTTCTGCGCTGAAACGCTGTTTTCTGACATTTCAGGGTCTAACTTCAAAAATCATGCAAAACACTTCTAACACCTTCAGATATGTTTCTCTGTGTTGCAAAATAGGTTTTATTCACGCACAGACTGCAAATTTAAAGTGGGACAGAGATTCAGCTTGCATTGCCTGAACCAACTTTGTTCTGCGCTGAAAAGCTGTTTTCTGACATTTCAGGGTCTAACTTCAAAAATCATGCAAAACACTTCTAACACCTTCAGATATGTTTCTCTGTGTTGCAAAATAGGTTTTATTCATGCACAGACTCCAAAGTTAAAGTGGGACCGAGATTCATCTTGAATGCCTGAACCAACTTTGTTCTGCGCTGAAAAGCTGTTTTCTGACATTTCAGGGTCTAACTTCAAAAATCATGCAAAACACTTCTAACACCTTCAGATATGTTTCTCTGTGTTGCAAAATAGCTTTTATTCATGCACAGAGTGTAAATTTAAAGTGGGATAGAGATTCAGCTTGCATTGCCTGAACCAACTTTGTTCTGCGCTGAAACGCTGTTTTCTGACATTTCAGGGTCTAACTTCAAAAATCATGCAAAACACTTCTAACACCTTCAGATATGTTTCTCTGTGTTGCAAAATAGGTTTTATTCATGCATAGAGTGTAAATTTAAAGTGGGACAGAGATTCAGCTTGCATTGCCTGAACCAACTTTGTTCTGCGCTGAAACGCTGTTTTCTGACATTTCAGGGTCTAACTTAAAAAATCATGCAAAACACTTCTAACACCTTCAGATATGTTTCTCTGTGTTGCAAAATAGGTTTTATTCATGCACAGACTGCAAAGTTAAAGTGGGACCGAGATTCAGCTTGCATTGCCTGAACCAACTTTGTTCTGCGCTGAAAAGCTGTTTTCTGACATTTCAGGGTCTAACTTCAAAAATCATGTAAAACACTTCTAACACCTTCAGATATGTTTCTCTGTGGTGCAAAATAGGTTTTATTCATGCACAGAATGTAAATTTAAAGTGGGACAGAGATTCAGCTTGCATTGCCTGAACCAACTTTGTTCTGCGCTGAAACGCTGTTTTCTGACATTTCAGGGTCTAACTTCAAAAATCATGCAAAACACTTCTAACACCTTCAGATATGTTTCTCTGTGTTGCAAAATAGCTTTTATTCATGCACAGAGTGTAAATTTAAAGTGGGACAGAGATTCAGCTTGCATTGCCTGAACCAACTTTGTTCTGCGCTGAAACGCTGTTTTCTGACATTTCAGGGTATAACTTCAAAAATCATGCAAAACACTTCTAACACCTTCAGATATATTTCTCTGTGTTGCAAAATAGGTTTTATTCATGCACAGAGTGTAAATTTAAAGTGGGACAGAGATTCAGCTTGCATTGCCTGAACCAACTTTGTTCTGCACTGAAACGCTGTTTTCTGACATTTCAGGGTCTAACTTCAAAAATCATGCAAAACACTTCTAACACCTTCAGATATGTTTCTCTGTGTTGCAAAATGGGTTTTATTCATGCACAGACTGCAAAGTTAAAGTGGGACCGAGATTCAGCTTGCATTGCCTGAACCAACTTTGTTCTGCACTGAAACGCTGTTTTCTGACATTTCAGGGTCTAACTTCAAAAATCATGCAAAACACTTCTAACACCTTCAGATATGTTTATCTGTGTTGCAAAATAGGTTTTATTCATGCACAGAGTGTAAATTTAAAGTGGGACAGAGATTCAGCTTGCATTGCCTGAACCAACTTTGTTCTGCGCTGAAACGCTGTTTTCTGACATTTCAGGGTCTAACTTCAAAAATCATGCAAAACACTTCTAACACCTTCAGATATGTTTCTCTGTGTTGCAAAATAGGTTTTATTCATGCACAGACTGCAAATTTAAAGTCGGACAGAGATTCAGCTTGCATTGCCTGAACCAACTTTGTTCTGCGCTGAAACGCTGTTTTCTGACATTTCAGGGTCTAACTTCAAAAATCATGCAAAACACTTCTAACACCTTCATATATGTTTCTCTGTGTTGCAAAATAGCTTTTATTCATGCACAGAGTGTAAATTTAAAGTGGGACAGAGATTCAGCTTGCATTGCCTGAACCAACTTTGTTCTGCGCTGAAACGCTGTTTTCTGACATTTCAGGGTCTAACTTCAAAAATCATGCAAAACACTTCTAACACTTTCAGATATGTTTCTCTGTGTTGCAAAATAGGTTTTATTCATGCATAGAGTGTAAATTTAAAGTGGGACAGAGATTCAGCTTGCATTGCCTGAACCAACTTTGTTCTGCGCTGAAACGCTGTTTTCTGACATTTCAGGGTCTAACTTCAAAAATCATGCAAAACACTTCTAACACCTTCAGATATGTTTCTCTGTGTTGCAAAATAGGTTTTATTCATGCACAGACTGCAAAGTTAAAGTGGGACCGAGATTCAGCTTGCATTGACTGAACCAACTTTGTTCTGCGCTGAAAAGATGTTTTCTGACATTTCAGGGTCTAACTTCAAAAATCATGCAAAACACTTCTAACACCTTCAGATATGTTTCTCTGTGTTGCAAAATAGCTTTTATTCATGCACAGAGTGTAAATTTAAAGTGGGACAGAGATTCAGCTTGCATTGCCTGAACCAACTTTGTTCTGCGCTGAAACGCTGTTTTCTGACATTTCAGGGTCTAACTTCAAAAATCATGCAAAACACTTCTAACACCTTCAGATATGTTTCTCTGTGTTGCAAAATAGGTTTTATTCACGCACAGACTGCAAATTTAAAGTGGGACAGAGATTCAGCTTGCATTGCCTGAACCAACTTTGTTCTGCGCTGAAAAGCTGTTTTCTGACATTTCAGGGTCTAACTTCAAAAATCATGCAAAACACTTCTAACACCTTCAGATATGTTTCTCTGTGTTGCAAAATAGGTTTTATTCATGCACAGAGTGTAAATTTAAAGTGGGACAGAGATTCAGCTTGCATTGCCTGAACCAACTTTGTTCTGCGCTGAAACGCTGTTTTCTGACATTTCAGGGTCTAACTTCAAAAATCATGCAAAACACTTCTAACACCTTCAGATATGTTTCTCTGTGTTGCAAAATAGGTTTTATTCATGCACAGACTGCAAATTTAAAGTCGGACAGAGATTCAGCTTGCATTGCCTGAACCAACTTTGTTCTGCGCTGAAACGCTGTTTTCTGACATTTCAGGGTCTAACTTCAAAAATCATGCAAAACACTTCTAACACCTTCATATATGTTTCTCTGTGTTGCAAAATAGCTTTTATTCATGCACAGAGTGTAAATTTAAAGTGGGACAGAGATTCAGCTTGCATTGCCTGAACCAACTTTGTTCTGCGCTGAAACGCTGTTTTCTGACATTTCAGGGTCTAACTTCAAAAATCATGCAAAACACTTCTAACACTTTCAGATATGTTTCTCTGTGTTGCAAAATAGGTTTTATTCATGCATAGAGTGTAAATTTAAAGTGGGACAGAGATTCAGCTTGCATTGCCTGAACCAACTTTGTTCTGCGCTGAAACGCTGTTTTCTGACATTTCAGGGTCTAACTTCAAAAATCATGCAAAACACTTCTAACACCTTCAGATATGTTTCTCTGTGTTGCAAAATAGGTTTTATTCATGCACAGACTGCAAAGTTAAAGTGGGACCGAGATTCAGCTTGCATTGACTGAACCAACTTTGTTCTGCGCTGAAAAGATGTTTTCTGACATTTCAGGGTCTAACTTCAAAAATCATGCAAAACACTTCTAACACCTTCAGATATGTTTCTCTGTGTTGCAAAATAGCTTTTATTCATGCACAGAGTGTAAATTTAAAGTGGGACAGAGATTCAGCTTGCATTGCCTGAACCAACTTTGTTCTGCGCTGAAACGCTGTTTTCTGACATTTCAGGGTCTAACTTCAAAAATCATGCAAAACACTTCTAACACCTTCAGATATGTTTCTCTGTGTTGCAAAATAGGTTTTATTCACGCACAGACTGCAAATTTAAAGTGGGACAGAGATTCAGCTTGCATTGCCTGAACCAACTTTGTTCTGCGCTGAAAAGCTGTTTTCTGACATTTCAGGGTCTAACTTCAAAAATCATGCAAAACACTTCTAACACCTTCAGATATGTTTCTCTGTGTTGCAAAATAGGTTTTATTCATGCACAGACTCTAAAGTTAAAGTGGGACCGAGATTCATCTTGAATGCCTGAACCAACTTTGTTCTGCGCTGAAAAGCTGTTTTCTGACATTTCAGGGTCTAACTTCAAAAATCATGCAAAACACTTCTAACACCTTCAGATATGTTTCTCTGTGTTGCAAAATAGGTTTTATTCATGCACAGACTGCAAAGTTAAAGTGGGACCGAGATTCAGCTTGCATTGCCTGAACCAACTTTGTTCTGCGCTGAAAAGCTGTTTTCTGACATTTCAGGGTCTAACTTCAAAAATCATGCAAAACACTTCTAACACCTTCAGATATGTTTCTCTGTATTGCAAAATAGGTTTTATTCATGCACAGACTGCAAAGTTAAAGTGGGACCGAGATTCAGCTTGCATTGCCTGAACCAACTTTGTTCTGCGCTGAAAAGCTGTTTTCTGACATTTCAGGGTCTAACTTCAAAAATCATGCAAAACACTTCTAACACCTTCAGATATGTTTCTCTGTGTTGCAAAATAGGTTTTATTCATGCACAGACTGCAAATTTAAAGTGGGACAGAGATTCAGCTTGCATTGCCTGAACCAACTTTGTTCTGCGCTGAAACGCTGTTTTCTGACATTTCAGGGTCTAACTTCAAAAATCATGCAAAACACTTCTAACACCTTCAGATATGTTTCTCTGTATTGCAAAATAGGTTTTATTCATGCACAGACTGCAAAGTTAAAGTGGGACCGAGATTCAGCTTGCATTGCCTGAACCAACTTTGTTCTGTGCTGAAAAGCTGTTTTCTGACATTTCAGGGTCTAACTTCAAAAATCATGCAAAACACTTCTAAAACCTTCAGATATGTTTCTCTGTGTTGCAAAATAGGTTTTATTCATGAACAGAGTGTAAATTTAAAGTGGGACAGAGATTCAGCTTGCATTGCCTGAACCAACTTTGTTCTGCACTGAAATGCTGTTTTCTGACATTTCAGGGTATAACTTCAAAAATCATGCAAAACACTTCTAACACCTTCAGATATGTTTCTCTGTGTTGCAAAATAGGTTTTATTCATGCACAGACTGCAAATTTAAAGTGGGACAGAGATTCAGCTTGCATTGCCTGAACCAACTTTGTTCTGCGCTGAAACGCTGTTTTCTGACATTTCAGGGTCTAACTTCAAAAATCATGCAAAACACTTCTAACACCTTCAGATATGTTTCTCTGTGTTGCAAAATAGGTTTTATTCATGCACAGACTGCAAATTTAAAGTGGGACAGAGATTCAGCTTGCATTGCCTGAACCAACTTTGTTCTGCGCTGAAACGCTGTTTTCTGACATTTCAGGGTCTAACTTCAAAAATCTTGCAAAACACTTCTAACACTTTCAGATATGTTTCTCTGTGTTGCAAAATAGGTTTTATTCATGCACAGACTGCAAATTTAAAGTGGGACAGAGATTCAGCTTGCATTGCCTGAACCAACTTTGTTCTGCGCTGAAAAGCTGTTTTCTGACATTTCAGGGTCTAAGTTCAAAAATCATGCAAAACACTTCTAACACCTTCAGATATGTTTCTCTGTGTTGCAAAATAGGTTTTATTCATGCACAGAGTCTAAATTTAAAGTGGGACAGAGATTCAGCTTGCATTGCCTGAACCAACTTTGTTCTGCGCTGAAACGCTGTTTTCTGACATTTCAGGGTCTAACTTCAAAAATCATGCAAAACACTTCTAACACCTTCATATATGTTTCTCTGTGTTGCAAAATAGCTTTTATTCATGCACAGAGTGTAAATTTAAAGTGGGACAGAGATTCAGCTTGCATTGCCTGAACCAACTTTGTTCTGCGCTGAAACGCTGTTTTCTGACATTTCAGGGTCTAACTTCAAAAATCATGCAAAACACTTCTAACACTTTCAGATATGTTTCTCTGTGTTGCAAAATAGGTTTTATTCATGCATAGAGTGTAAATTTAAAGTGGGACAGAGATTCAGCTTGCATTGCCTGAACCAACTTTGTTCTGCGCTGAAACGCTGTTTTCTGACATTTCAGGGTCTAACTTCAAAAATCATGCAAAACACTTCTAACACCTTCAGATATGTTTCTCTGTGTTGCAAAATAGGTTTTATTCATGCACAGACTGCAAAGTTAAAGTGGGACCGAGATTCAGCTTGCATTGACTGAACCAACTTTGTTCTGCGCTGAAAAGATGTTTTCTGACATTTCAGGGTCTAACTTCAAAAATCATGCAAAACACTTCTAACACCTTCAGATATGTTTCTCTGTGTTGCAAAATAGCTTTTATTCATGCACAGAGTGTAAATTTAAAGTGGGACAGAGATTCAGCTTGCATTGCCTGAACCAACTTTGTTCTGCGCTGAAACGCTGTTTTCTGACATTTCAGGGTCTAACTTCAAAAATCATGCAAAACACTTCTAACACCTTCAGATATGTTTCTCTGTGTTGCAAAATAGGTTTTATTCACGCACAGACTGCAAATTTAAAGTGGGACAGAGATTCAGCTTGCATTGCCTGAACCAACTTTGTTCTGCGCTGAAAAGCTGTTTTCTGACATTTCAGGGTCTAACTTCAAAAATCATGCAAAACACTTCTAACACCTTCAGATATGTTTCTCTGTGTTGCAAAATAGGTTTTATTCATGCACAGAGTGTAAATTTAAAGTGGGACAGAGATTCAGCTTGCATTGCCTGAACCAACTTTGTTCTGCGCTGAAACGCTGTTTTCTGACATTTCAGGGTCTAACTTCAAAAATCATGCAAAACACTTCTAACACCTTCAGATATGTTTCTCTGTGTTGCAAAATAGGTTTTATTCATGCACAGACTGCAAATTTAAAGTCGGACAGAGATTCAGCTTGCATTGCCTGAACCAACTTTGTTCTGCGCTGAAACGCTGTTTTCTGACATTTCAGGGTCTAACTTCAAAAATCATGCAAAACACTTCTAACACCTTCATATATGTTTCTCTGTGTTGCAAAATAGCTTTTATTCATGCACAGAGTGTAAATTTAAAGTGGGACAGAGATTCAGCTTGCATTGCCTGAACCAACTTTGTTCTGCGCTGAAACGCTGTTTTCTGACATTTCAGGGTCTAACTTCAAAAATCATGCAAAACACTTCTAACACTTTCAGATATGTTTCTCTGTGTTGCAAAATAGGTTTTATTCATGCATAGAGTGTAAATTTAAAGTGGGACAGAGATTCAGCTTGCATTGCCTGAACCAACTTTGTTCTGCGCTGAAACGCTGTTTTCTGACATTTCAGGGTCTAACTTCAAAAATCATGCAAAACACTTCTAACACCTTCAGATATGTTTCTCTGTGTTGCAAAATAGGTTTTATTCATGCACAGACTGCAAAGTTAAAGTGGGACCGAGATTCAGCTTGCATTGACTGAACCAACTTTGTTCTGCGCTGAAAAGATGTTTTCTGACATTTCAGGGTCTAACTTCAAAAATCATGCAAAACACTTCTAACACCTTCAGATATGTTTCTCTGTGTTGCAAAATAGCTTTTATTCATGCACAGAGTGTAAATTTAAAGTGGGACAGAGATTCAGCTTGCATTGCCTGAACCAACTTTGTTCTGCGCTGAAACGCTGTTTTCTGACATTTCAGGGTCTAACTTCAAAAATCATGCAAAACACTTCTAACACCTTCAGATATGTTTCTCTGTGTTGCAAAATAGGTTTTATTCACGCACAGACTGCAAATTTAAAGTGGGACAGAGATTCAGCTTGCATTGCCTGAACCAACTTTGTTCTGCGCTGAAAAGCTGTTTTCTGACATTTCAGGGTCTAACTTCAAAAATCATGCAAAACACTTCTAACACCTTCAGATATGTTTCTCTGTGTTGCAAAATAGGTTTTATTCATGCACAGACTCTAAAGTTAAAGTGGGACCGAGATTCATCTTGAATGCCTGAACCAACTTTGTTCTGCGCTGAAAAGCTGTTTTCTGACATTTCAGGGTCTAACTTCAAAAATCATGCAAAACACTTCTAACACCTTCAGATATGTTTCTCTGTGTTGCAAAATAGCTTTTATTCATGCACAGAGTGTAAATCTAAAGTGGGATAGAGATTCAGCTTGCATTGCCTGAACCAACTTTGTTCTGCGCTGAAACGCTGTTTTCTGACATTTCAGGGTCTAACTTCAAAAATCATGCAAAACACTTCTAACACCTTCAGATATGTTTCTCTGTGTTGCAAAATAGGTTTTATTCATGCACAGACTGCAAAGTTAAAGTGGGACCGAGATTCAGCTTGCATTGCCTGAACCAACTTTGTTCTGCGCTGAAAAGCTGTTTTCTGACATTTCAGGGTCTAACTTCAAAAATCATGCAAAACACTTCTAACACCTTCAGATATGTTTCTCTGTGTTGCAAAATAGGTTTTATTCATGCACAGAGTGTAAATTTAAAGTGGGACAGAGATTCAGCTTGCATTGCCTGAACCAACTTTGTTCTGCGCTGAAACGCTGTTTTCTGACATTTCAGGGTCTAACTTCAAAAATCATGCAAAACACTTCTAACACCTTCAGATATGTTTCTCTGTATTGCAAAATAGGTTTTATTCATGCACAGACTGCAAAGTTAAAGTGGGACCGAGATTCAGCTTGCATTGCCTGAACCAACTTTGTTCTGCGCTGAAAAGCTGTTTTCTGACATTTCAGGGTCTAACTTCAAAAATCATGCAAAACACTTCTAACACCTTCAGATATGTTTCTCTGTGTTGCAAAATAGGTTTTATTCATGCACAGAGTGTAAATTTAAAGTGGGACAGAGATTCAGCTTGCATTGCCTGAACCAACTTTGTTCTGCACTGAAATGCTGTTTTCTGACATTTCAGGGTATAACTTCAAAAATCATGCAAAACACTTCTAACACCTTCAGATATGTTTCTCTGTGTTGCAAAATAGGTTTTATTCATGCACAGACTGCAAATTTAAAGTGGGACAGAGATTCAGCTTGCATTGCCTGAACCAACTTTGTTCTGCGCTGAAACGCTGTTTTCTGACATTTCAGGGTCTAACTTCAAAAATCTTGCAAAACACTTCTAACACTTTCAGATATGTTTCTCTGTGTTGCAAAATAGGTTTTATTCATGCACAGACTGCAAATTTAAAGTGGGACAGAGATTCAGCTTGCATTGCCTGAACCAACTTTGTTCTGCGCTGAAAAGCTGTTCCCTGTCGATACTACACTCGTACTGCGTCGTTAAGACGCTTATGGGAAAAAGCTCCTTTTTCTCCTGAGACTGAAGTATTTCAATAACGCAGTGAAACTGCACGACCATTGGTTTGTGCAGTGAGATGAAAACAAACCAATGGCTCGGCAGCGGAGCTGCACGAGCCTGTGGCAATGATTCGCGCCCGAACGCGCCAAAAGGGGCGGAGAATTCGGCTATATAAGCGTGCATTTTGCCACAGGATCTCAGATCCTTCTCCTTCAGCGACGACATCACATCTTCGCTGACATTGACTGACCTTCGCTCGAGAAAGAAGCCTCTCGCCGTTGAAGAGCCTCGCAGCGGATCCGCCTGCTCGTCGTTTGACGCTTCAAGCAGCTGACGCGATTCCCTGCCGCGATCCGGCGATAGAAAGAGCATATTTCCAAAGAGCAAATTTCAACTGGCGTTGTTTCAAATGCCACGGCGTTTCTGTTGCTCGTGCAGAGCCCCTCTGCACGCTGTTGACGGTCACGCTGAGTGCGTCTCGTGCTTGGGCTCCGCCCATGCCGAAGCCGCGCTCACTGAGACGGATTGTTCCCACTGCGGGGACATGAGTCTCTCCTCTTTGCGCTCGCGGCTAGCTTTCTTTTCAGAAAGCGACCCCGCCCCTCGCGCCCTCCCGCTTTCTTCTTCACAAGAGCCTGTGAAGAAAAAGCAGCGGGGCAGAGCGACTCGGCGCACGGTGATTGGTGAGCTCACGCCGGCTGATCCCCCGCGTGCCTCACCTTCACCACATGAAGAGGAATCTCCTGTTCTCTTCACGCATCCAGACCAAAATCCCTCGGCTGCCGCGAGCGATCTGGTTTCTTTTGGAGTGAGTGAGGAGGAAGCCATGGATGACAGCATGTCTCTGGCTGCATCTGATGGAGAGGATCTGTCGGGCTCGCCGCAAGACCCCGCCCCCTGTCCATCTGCTCAACCCAGCACCGCCAGCGCTGGTATGGACGCCGAACTCTTCCGCGTTCTATCTAAGGCTGTTGAAGAGCTGGGACTGGATTGGTCTCCTCCTGAGGAGCCTGCACGGAGTCGTTTGGATGAGTGGTTCCTGCCGGGGCGCCGCCAAGCCCCTCGTCAGCGAGCTTCACCGTTCTTCCCGGAAGTTCACGGTGAGATCTCTAAATCCTGGCGCGCTCCGTACTCCGCCCGCCTTCGTACCTCTTCTTCCTCCGCCCTCACGACGGTTGACGGCGCTGAAGAGAAAGGATACGACAAGTTGCCCCCCCTAGATGAGACTGTGGCCGCGCATCTGTGCCCGCCCCACTGCCATCGGCTGGAAGGCAAAGGCTACTCATCCGTCCAAGCCATGCAGAACTACTTCAGCTCTCGCTGGGCGTGCTTATTCTTCGGCTGGACAGGCAGCATCAGCGCTGCACTCAATGGCGGTCCTCCAGGTCTATCAAGCAAAACTCCTCCGCAGTATGGATGAGGCTGGCATGGACGACGCTGCGTTCCGTGAACTACGCAGCGCGACCGACCTGGCATTGCGTGCTACTAAGATGACGGCACAGGCGATTGGCAGATCGATGGCCAGCTTGGTGGTGCTGGAGCGCCACCTGTGGCTAAACCTAACGGAGATCAAGGACGCTGACAAGGTCGCCTTCCTTGACTCCCCCATCTCTCCTACCGGTCTGTTCGGCCCAGCAGTAGAGGGGTTTGCGGAGCGCTTCACCGCCGCTCAGAAGTCGTCCCAGGCTATGCGACACTTCCTGCCAAAGCGCACAAGCTCTGCAACGGCTCCTAGTCGCCCCAAACCGGCGCCGACTCAGCAGCCTGCAAAGACCGCCCCGCCAGCTGCTCAGCCAGCCCCCCAGGTGGAGCCACGTCATCGCTCCCGCTCGGCCAGACGCTACCCTTTCCCTAGACGTCAGGGACCCCGACCCAAGGTCGTGTTGGACCAGGCGCCTCCAGCGTCTTCCTGATTTAAAAAACAGGAAGAGGAAGGGGTCAAGTCTCGCCAGAGCCGGACCAGCCCCCAAGATGTCTCTCTTCAGCCTCCAAACACCCCGTTCTGTTCCGGGTTCAGAGCGCTGCATGTTTCCAAACAAACTGGCTGTAACTCACGGGCCCTTTCTGTCAGCGCCCTTACAGCTTACCGCTGTGATAGCGGAAAAAATAAAAAACAAACATTTTCAAAAAGAGAGCAAATTTCCTCTTCCAGAGTTGTTAAGCGGCACCCAACCGCTCAAACCAATGCAACCCCTCAGCACACGGGCCGAGGCTTGGAAAGCCATCCCCGGGGTGTCGAAATGGGTTATGGGCATAATAGAACGAGGTTATACACTGCAGTTCGCTCGAAGACCACCCCGCTTTCGCGGAGTGGTCTCCACCTCAGTTCACAGCAAAAACATAGAGGTTTTGCGTACAGAGGTGAGGAATCTGCTGGCAAAAGGTGCCGTGGAAACGGTTCCCCCAGCACAGAGCGAGTCAGGCTTTTACAGCCGCTACTTCCTCGTCCCAAAAAAGGATGGCGGTCTGAGGCCCATCCTCGACCTCAGGCGTTTGAATTGCGCCCTCATGAGACGGCCATTCAAAATGCTCACGCTAAAACAGATCCTTTCGCACATACGCACAAAGGACTGGTTTTGCTCGCTGGATCTGAAAGATGCATACTTTCACATCCAGATTGCCCCCCACCACAGGCAATTCTTGAGATTTGCCTTCGAGGGAGCGGCCTATCAATATACAGTCCTTCCGTTCGGACTGTCTCTAGCTCCTCGCACATTTACGAAGTGCATGGACGCGGCTCTTTCCCCCCTGAGGCAGAAGGGAATCCGCGTCTTGAACTACCTCGACGACTGGCTCATCCTGGCCCAGTCAGAGAACGAGCTAATACATCACAGATCCGTGATCCTCAGCCACTTGCAACGCCTAGGACTCAGGGTCAATTTTGCCAAGAGCACTCTGTCTCCCAGCCAACGTATTACGTTCCTGGGAGCAGTTTTCGACTCCATTCAAATGAAGGCAATGGTTGCGCCGCAGCGAGCTCAAGCCATCCGAAAGCTCGCGGCCTCCTTCAAAATCGGAGCCCTTCGCCCTCTCAAAGCTTTTCAGAAGATGCTGGGTCTTATGGCTTCAGCATCTCCAGTACTCCAGCTGGGCCTACTCCAAATGCGCCCTCTGCAGTACTGGTTGAAACCGAAAGTTCCGCCTCAGGCCTGGCGTCTAGGACGCCTGCGCATCAAGGTAGATCAGACCTGTGTCACAGCGCTGACTCCTTGGAAGAATTTTTCTTGGATGGAACAGGGCGTTCCCCTGGACATGGCGTGCAGAAGGAAGATGGTCTCGACAGATGCGTCCAACTCAGGTTGGGGAGCTCTGTGCGATGGCCAGCCGGCATTCGGCCAGTGGTCAGAAGCCGAAAAACGCCTTCACATCAACTGCCTAGAAATGCTAGCAGTGTGTTTAGGCCTCCATACGCTTCTGCCAGTCTTAAAGGGACACCACGTCTTAGTCCGCTCGGACAACATGACAGTGGTGTCGTACATAAATCACCAGGGAGGTCTTTCGTCGAGACGCCTTTTCACATTAGTGGAACGTCTCTTGCGATGGGCTCAGCTCAACTTTCGCTCGCTCAGAGCAACTCATGTGCCTGGCAGGCTGAATCAAGGAGCAGACATGCTGTCTCGGAGCAACGTCTCCTCAGACGAATGGATGCTTCATCCCCAGACGATTCAGGAAATATGGGCAGTCTTTGGCAAGGCTCAGGTAGACCTGTTCGCCTCAAAAGACAATTGTCACTGCCCAATTTATTTTTCAAAGGAGCAGGATGCATTGGCCCACGACTGGCCCAATCTCCTGTTATATGCTTTTCCCCCGATCGCCCTGATACCACACGTAGTCAGGCGGGTCAGGGAACAGAGACTCAAAATCCTGCTAGTGGCCCCCTTCTGGCAGAACCAACATTGGTTCCCAGATCTCCACCGGCTGCTGTCATCAGCACCGTGGCCTGTTCCGTTGAGACGAGATCTCTTAACGCAGGCGAACAAAACGCTTTGGCACCCCCAACCGGAACTGTGGGCGCTGCACGTCTGGTCTCTCGACGGGAGCCTTTAGATCTCCCCGAGACCGTTTTAAATACTATTTCTGAGGCCAGAGCACCCTCTACCAGGCGACTCTATGGACTCAAGTGGTCTGTCTTTTCCGCCTGGTGTTCCACCCACGGTGCAGACCCGAGTTTGTGTGACATATCATTGATTTTGTCATTTCTTCAGGAGCTGTTGGACAAGGGACGCTCTCCCTCCACGCTCAGGGTTTATGTGGCGGCCATAGCGGCATTTCATGTCCCTATGGACGGTCAGTCTGTGGGAAAGAACGATCTGATCGTTCGCTTTCTGAAGGGGTCGAGAAGGCTCAACCCTCCTCGCCCCGTCACAGTTCCTACTTGGGACCTACCCACAGTGCTGAGAGCTCTGAAGAGCCCTCCATTTGAGCCGCTGCAGTCTGTTGACCTTCGACCTCTAACGCTAAAAACTGCCCTGCTACTAGCATTGGCATCAGTCAAGCGTATGGGCGACCTACAGGCTCTATCCATAAATCCTGTATGCCTAGAATTCGGGCCAAATGACTCTAAAGTCATCCTGAAGCCGAGATGCTGCTATGTACCTAAGAGTCTCTCAACACCGTTTAGAGACCAGGTTATCTCTCTCTTGGCACTTCCCCCCTCGGAGCAAGACCAAGGCTTTAATCCCCTCTGCCCCGTGAGAGCATTGAGGTGTTATTTGGAGCGTTCGGCTTCTTTTAGGAAGTCAGAACAGCTCTTTGTGTGTTTTGGAGGCCGCAACAAAGGGTTATCGGTCACAAAACATAGACTATCCAAGTGGATAGTGGAAGCTATAATGCTGGCTTACTCTTCTTTGGGTCTGCCATGTCCCATGGGGGTAAGAGCCCATTCGACTAGAGGCGTCGCCTCGTCATGGGCCCGGTCCAGCGGAGTATCCATTGCAGAAATATGTGCGGCGGCAGGCTGGGCCTCACCGTCCACATTTGCTAGGTTTTATAATCTAGATGTCCCTGTCTTGCAGACTAGGGTCCTTTCTGCATGAGGAATTCTGTTACCAGTATTGCTATGCATGCACTTGGCCTCTGGGAGTTTCCAAGTGTATCGTTTTTCCTTGGAACGGAATGTTCATTAGGTTATCCTATTGAGCAAATTGGCTCCTACTAGCCCATCCTGTGCTAGGGCCATACAGTCGTTCCTCTACCTTAGCAACGGCGGGATTGTACTGGTTCCCCATAAGCGTCTTAACGACGCAGTACGAGTGTAGTATCGACAGGGAACGTACTCGGTTACTTTCGTAACCTCGGTTCCCTGAGATACGGGAACGAGTACTGCGTTGCTTGCCGTTGCTAAGTAGCTGCACGACTCAGTCGTCGCTTCAGTCGAAGAACCTGAGATCCTGTGGCAAAATGCACGCTTATATAGCCGAATTCTCCGCCCCTTTTGGCGCGTTCGGGCGCGAATCATTGCCACAGGCTCGTGCAGCTCCGCTGCCGAGCCATTGGTTTGTTTTAATCTCACTGCACAAACCAATGGTCGTGCAGTTTCACTGCGTTATTGAAATACTTCAGTCTCAGGAGAAAAAGGAGCTTTTTCCCATAAGCGTCTTAACGACGCAGTACTCGTTCCCGTATCTCAGGGAACCGAGGTTACGAAAGTAACCGAGTACGTTTTCTGACATTTCAGGGTCTAAGTTCAAAAATCATGCAAAACACTTCTAACACCTTCAGATATGTTTCTCTGTGTTGCAAAATAGGTTTTATTCATGCACAGAGTCTAAATTTAAAGTGGGACAGAGATTCAGCTTGCATTGCCTGAACCAACTTTGTTCGGCGCTGAAACGCTGTTTTCTGACATTTCAGGGTCTAACTTCAAAAATCATGCAAAACACTTCTAACACCTTCAGATATGTTTCTCTGTGTTGCAAAATAGGTTTTATTCATGCACAGACTGCAAATTTAAAGTGGGACAGAGATTCAGCTTGCATTGCCTGAACCAACTTTGTTCTGCGCTGAAACGCTGTTTTCTGACATTTCAGGGTCTAACTTCAAAAATCATGCAAAACACTTCACCTTCAGATATGTTTCTCTGTGTTGCAAAATAGGTTTTATTCATGCACAGACTGCAAAGTTAAAGTGGGACCGAGATTCAGCTTGCATTGCCTGAACCAACTTTGTTCTGCGCTGAAAAGCTGTTTTCTGACATTTCAGGGTCTAACTTCAAAAATCATGCAAAACACTTCTAACACCTTCAGATATGTTTCTCTGTGTTGCAAAATAGCTTTTATTCATGCACAGAGTGTAAATTTAAAGTGGGACAGAGATTCAGCTTGCATTGCCTGAACCAACTTTGTTCTGCGCTGAAACGCTGTTTTCTGACATTTCAGGGTCTAACTTCAAAAATCATGCAAAACACTTCTAACACCTTCAGATATGTTTCTCTGTGTTGCAAAATAGGTTTTATTCATGCATAGAGTGTAAATTTAAAGTGGGACAGAGATTCAGCTTGCATTGCCTGAACCAACTTTGTTCTGCGCTGAAACGCTGTTTTCTGACATTTCAGGGTCTAACTTCAAAAATCATGCAAAACACTTCTAACACTTTCAGATATGTTTCTCTGTGTTGCAAAATAGGTTTTATTCACGCACAGACTGCAAATTTAAAGTGGGACAGAGATTCAGCTTGCATTGCCTGAACCAACTTTGTTCTGCGCTGAAAAGCTGTTTTCTGACATTTCAGGGTCTAACTTCAAAAATCATGCAAAACACTTCTAACACCTTCAGATATGTTTCTCTGTGTTGCAAAATAGGTTTTATTCATGCACAGACTGCAAAGTTAAAGTGGGACCGAGATTCATCTTGAATGCCTGAACCAACTTTGTTCTGCGCTGAAAAGCTGTTTTCTGACATTTCAGGGTCTAACTTCAAAAATCATGCAAAACACTTCTAACACCTTCAGATATGTTTCTCTGTGTTGCAAAATAGCTTTTATTCATGCATAGAGTGTAAATTTAAAGTGGGACAGAGATTCAGCTTGCATTGCCTGAACCAACTTTGTTCTGCGCTGAAAAGCTGTTTTCTGACATTTCAGGGTCTAACTTCAAAAATCATGCAAAACACTTCTAACACCTTCAGATATGTTTCTCTGTGTTGCAAAATAGGTTTTATTCATGCACAGACTGCAAAGTTAAAGTGGGACCGAGATTCATCTTGAATGCCTGAACCAACTTTGTTCTGAGCTGAAAAGCTGTTTTCTGACATTTCAGGGTCTAACTTCAAAAATCATGCAAAACACTTCTAACACCTTCAGATATGTTTCTCTGTGTTGCAAAATAGCTTTTATTCATGCACAGAGTGTAAATTTAAAGTGGGATAGAGATTCAGCTTGCATTGCCTGAACCAACTTTGTTCTGCGCTGAAACGCTGTTTTCTGACATTTCAGGGTCTAACTTCAAAAATCATGCAAAACACTTCTAACACCTTCAGATATGTTTCTCTGTGTTGCAAAATAGGTTTTATTCATGCATAGAGTGTAAATTTAAAGTGGGACAGAGATTCAGCTTGCATTGCCTGAACCAACTTTGTTCTGCGCTGAAACGCTGTTTTCTGACATTTCAGGGTCTAACTTCAAAAATCATGCAAAACACTTCTAAGACCTTCAGATATGTTTCTCTGTGTTGCAAAATAGGTTTTATTCATGCACAGAGTGTAAATTTAAAGTGGGACAGAGATTCAGCTTGCATTGCCTGAACCAACTTTGTTCTGCGCTGAAACGCTGTTTTCTGACATTTCAGGGTCTAACTTCAAAAATCATGCAAAACACTTCTAACACCTTCAGATATGTTTCTCTGTGTTGCAAAATAGGTTTTATTCATGCACAGACTGCAAAGTTAAAGTGGGACCGAGATTCAGCTTGCATTGCCTGAACCAACTTTGTTCTGTGCTGAAAAGCTGTTTTTTGACATTTCAGGGTCTAACTTCAAAAATCATGCAAAACACTTCTAACACCTTCAGATATGTTTCTCTGTGTTGCAAAATAGGTTTTATTCATGCACAGAGTGTAAATTTAAAGTGGGACAGAGATTCAGCTTGCATTGCCTGAACCAACTTTGTTCTGCGCTGAAACGCTGTTTTCTGACATTTCAGGCTCTAACTTCAAAAATCATGCAAAACACTTCTAACACCTTCAGATATGTTTCTCTGTGTTGCAGAATAGGTTTTATTCATGCACAGACTGCAAATTTAAAGTGGGACAGAGATTCAGCTTGCATTGCCTGAACCAACTTTGTTCTGTGCTGAAAAGCTGTTTTCTGACATTTCAGGGTCTAACTTCAAAAATCATGCAAAACACTTCTAACACCTTCAGATATGTTTCTCTGTGTTGCAAAATAGGTTTTATTCATGCACAGAGTCTAAATTTAAAGTGGGACAGAGATTCAGCTTGCATTGCCTGAACCAACTTTGTTCTGCGCTGAAACGCTGTTTTCTGACATTTCAGGGTCTAACTTCAAAAATCATGCAAAACACTTCACCTTCAGATATGTTTCTCTGTGTTGCAAAATAGGTTTTATTCATGCACAGACTGCAAAGTTAAAGTGGGACCGAGATTCAGCTTGCATTGCCTGAACCAACTTTGTTCTGCGCTGAAAAGCTGTTTTCTGACATTTCAGGGTCTAACTTCAAAAATCATGCAAAACACTTCTAACACCTTCAGATATGTTTCTCTGTGTTGCAAAATAGCTTTTATTCATGCACAGAGTGTAAATTTAAAGTGGGACAGAGATTCAGCTTGCATTGCCTGAACCAACTTTGTTCTGCGCTGAAACGCTGTTTTCTGACATTTCAGGGTCTAACTTCAAAAATCATGCAAAACACTTCTAACACCTTCAGATATGTTTCTCTGTGTTGCAAAATAGGTTTTATTCATGCATAGAGTGTAAATTTAAAGTGGGACAGAGATTCAGCTTGCATTGCCTGAACCAACTTTGTTCTGCGCTGAAACGCTGTTTTCTGACATTTCAGGGTCTAACTTCAAAAATCATGCAAAACACTTCTAACACTTTCAGATATGTTTCTCTGTGTTGCAAAATAGGTTTTATTCACGCACAGACTGCAAATTTAAAGTGGGACAGAGATTCAGCTTGCATTGCCTGAACCAACTTTGTTCTGCGCTGAAAAGCTGTTTTCTGACATTTCAGGGTCTAACTTCAAAAATCATGCAAAACACTTCTAACACCTTCAGATATGTTTCTCTGTGTTGCAAAATAGGTTTTATTCATGCACAGACTGCAAAGTTAAAGTGGGACCGAGATTCATCTTGAATGCCTGAACCAACTTTGTTCTGCGCTGAAAAGCTGTTTTCTGACATTTCAGGGTCTAACTTCAAAAATCATGCAAAACACTTCTAACACCTTCAGATATGTTTCTCTGTGTTGCAAAATAGCTTTTATTCATGCACAGAGTGTAAATTTAAAGTGGGATAGAGATTCAGCTTGCATTGCCTGAACCAACTTTGTTCTGCGCTGAAACGCTGTTTTCTGACATTTCAGGGTCTAACTTCAAAAATCATGCAAAACACTTCTAACACCTTCAGATATGTTTCTCTGTGTTGCAAAATAGGTTTTATTCATGCATAGAGTGTAAATTTAAAGTGGGACAGAGATTCAGCTTGCATTGCCTGAACCAACTTTGTTCTGCGCTGAAAAGCTGTTTTCTGACATTTCAGGGTCTAACTTCAAAAATCATGCAAAACACTTCTAACACCTTCAGATATGTTTCTCTGTGTTGCAAAATAGGTTTTATTCATGCACAGACTGCAAAGTTAAAGTGGGACCGAGATTCATCTTGAATGCCTGAACCAACTTTGTTCTGCGCTGAAAAGCTGTTTTCTGACATTTCAGGGTCTAACTTCAAAAATCATGCAAAACACTTCTAACACCTTCAGATATGTTTCTCTGTGTTGCAAAATAGCTTTTATTCATGCACAGAGTGTAAATTTAAAGTGGGATAGAGATTCAGCTTGCATTGCCTGAACCAACTTTGTTCTGCGCTGAAACGCTGTTTTCTGACATTTCAGGGTCTAACTTCAAAAATCATGCAAAACACTTCTAACACCTTCAGATATGTTTCTCTGTGTTGCAAAATAGGTTTTATTCATGCATAGAGTGTAAATTTAAAGTGGGACAGAGATTCAGCTTGCATTGCCTGAACCAACTTTGTTCTGCGCTGAAACGCTGTTTTCTGACATTTCAGGGTCTAACTTCAAAAATCATGCAAAACACTTCTAAGACCTTCAGATATGTTTCTCTGTGTTGCAAAATAGGTTTTATTCATGCACAGAGTGTAAATTTAAAGTGGGACAGAGATTCAGCTTGCATTGCCTGAACCAACTTTGTTCTGCGCTGAAACGCTGTTTTCTGACATTTCAGGGTCTAACTTCAAAAATCATGCAAAACACTTCTAACACCTTCAGATATGTTTCTCTGTGTTGCAAAATAGGTTTTATTCATGCACAGACTGCAAAGTTAAAGTGGGACCGAGATTCAGCTTGCATTGCCTGAACCAACTTTGTTCTGTGCTGAAAAGCTGTTTTTTGACATTTCAGGGTCTAACTTCAAAAATCATGCAAAACACTTCTAACACCTTCAGATATGTTTCTCTGTGTTGCAAAATAGGTTTTATTCATGCACAGAGTGTAAATTTAAAGTGGGACAGAGATTCAGCTTGCATTGCCTGAACCAACTTTGTTCTGCGCTGAAAAGCTGTTTTCTGACATTTCAGGGTCTAACTTCAAAAATCATGTAAAACACTTCTAACACCTTCAGATATGTTTCTCTGTGGTGCAAAATAGGTTTTATTCATGCACAGAATGTAAATTTAAAGTGGGACAGAGATTCAGCTTGCATTGCCTGAACCAACTTTGTTCTGCGCTGAAACGCTGTTTTCTGACATTTCAGGGTCTAACTTCAAAAATCATGCAAAACACTTCTAACACCTTCAGATATGTTTCTCTGTGTTGCAAAATAGCTTTTATTCATGCACAGAGTGTAAATTTAAAGTGGGACAGAGATTCAGCTTGCATTGCCTGAACCAACTTTGTTCTGCGCTGAAACGCTGTTTTCTGACATTTCAGGGTCTAACTTCAAAAATCATGCAAAACACTTCTAACACCTTCAGATATGTTTCTCTGTGTTGCAAAATGGGTTTTATTCATGCACAGACTGCAAAGTTAAAGTGGGACCGAGATTCAGCTTGCATTGCCTGAACCAACTTTGTTCTGCACTGAAACGCTGTTTTCTGACATTTCAGGGTCTAACTTCAAAAATCATGCAAAACACTTCTAACACCTTCAGATATGTTTCTCTGTGTTGCAAAATAGGTTTTATTCATGCACAGAGTGTAAATTTAAAGTGGGACAGAGATTCAGCTTGCATTGCCTGAACCAACTTTGTTCTGCGCTGAAACGCTGTTTTCTGACATTTCAGGGTCTAACTTCAAAAATCATGCAAAACACTTCTAACACCTTCAGATATGTTTCTCTGTGTTGCAAAATAGGTTTTATTCATGCACAGACTGCAAATTTAAAGTGGGACAGAGATTCAGCTTGCATTGCCTGAACCAACTTTGTTCTGCGCTGAAACGCTGTTTTCTGACATTTCAGGGTCTAACTTCAAAAATCATGCAAAACACTTCTAACACCTTCATATATGTTTCTCTGTGTTGCAAAATAGCTTTTATTCATGCACAGAGTGTAAATTTAAAGTGGGACAGAGATTCAGCTTGCATTGCCTGAACCAACTTTGTTCTGCGCTGAAACGCTGTTTTCTGACATTTCAGGGTCTAACTTCAAAAATCATGCAAAACACTTCTAACACTTTCAGATATGTTTCTCTGTGTTGCAAAATAGGTTTTATTCATGCATAGAGTGTAAATTTAAAGTGGGACAGAGATTCAGCTTGCATTGCCTGAACCAACTTTGTTCTGCGCTGAAACGCTGTTTTCTGACATTTCAGGGTCTAACTTCAAAAATCATGCAAAACACTTCTAACACCTTCAGATATGTTTCTCTGTGTTGCAAAATAGGTTTTATTCATGCACAGACTGCAAAGTTAAAGTGGGACCGAGATTCAGCTTGCATTGACTGAACCAACTTTGTTCTGCGCTGAAAAGATGTTTTCTGACATTTCAGGGTCTAACTTCAAAAATCATGCAAAACACTTCTAACACCTTCAGATATGTTTCTCTGTGTTGCAAAATAGCTTTTATTCATGCACAGAGTGTAAATTTAAAGTGGGACAGAGATTCAGCTTGCATTGCCTGAACCAACTTTGTTCTGCGCTGAAACGCTGTTTTCTGACATTTCAGGGTCTAACTTCAAAAATCATGCAAAACACTTCTAACACCTTCAGATATGTTTCTCTGTGTTGCAAAATAGGTTTTATTCACGCACAGACTGCAAATTTAAAGTGGGACAGAGATTCAGCTTGCATTGCCTGAACCAACTTTGTTCTGCGCTGAAAAGCTGTTTTCTGACATTTCAGGGTCTAACTTCAAAAATCATGCAAAACACTTCTAACACCTTCAGATATGTTTCTCTGTGTTGCAAAATAGGTTTTATTCATGCACAGACTCTAAAGTTAAAGTGGGACCGAGATTCATCTTGAATGCCTGAACCAACTTTGTTCTGCGCTGAAAAGCTGTTTTCTGACATTTCAGGGTCTAACTTCAAAAATCATGCAAAACACTTCTAACACCTTCAGATATGTTTCTCTGTGTTGCAAAATAGCTTTTATTCATGCACAGAGTGTAAATCTAAAGTGGGATAGAGATTCAGCTTGCATTGCCTGAACCAACTTTGTTCTGCGCTGAAACGCTGTTTTCTGACATTTCAGGGTCTAACTTCAAAAATCATGCAAAACACTTCTAACACCTTCAGATATGTTTCTCTGTGTTGCAAAATAGGTTTTATTCATGCACAGACTGCAAAGTTAAAGTGGGACCGAGATTCAGCTTGCATTGCCTGAACCATCTTTGTTCTGCGCTGAAAAGCTGTTTTCTGACATTTCAGGGTCTAACTTCAAAAATCATGCAAAACACTTCTAACACCTTCAGATATGTTTCTCTGTGTTGCAAAATAGGTTTTATTCATGCACAGAGTGTAAATTTAAAGTGGGACAGAGATTCAGCTTGCATTGCCTGAACCAACTTTGTTCTGCGCTAAAACGCTGTTTTCTGACATTTCAGGGTCTAACTTCAAAAATCATGCAAAACACTTCTAACACCTTCAGATATGTTTCTCTGTATTGCAAAATAGGTTTTATTCATGCACAGACTGCAAAGTTAAAGTGGGACCGAGATTCAGCTTGCATTGCCTGAACCAACTTTGTTCTGCACTGAAATGCTGTTTTCTGACATTTCAGGGTATAACTTCAAAAATCATGCAAAACACTTCTAACACCTTCAGATATGTTTCTCTGTGTTGCAAAATAGGTTTTATTCATGCACAGACTGCAAATTTAAAGTGGGACAGAGATTCAGCTTGCATTGCCTGAACCAACTTTGTTCTGCGCTGAAACGCTGTTTTCTGACATTTCAGGGTCTAACTTCAAAAATCATGCAAAACACTTCTAACACCTTCAGATATGTTTCTCTGTGTTGCAAAATAGGTTTTATTCATGCACAGACTGCAAATTTAAAGTGGGACAGACATTCAGCTTGCATTGCCTGAACCAACTTTGTTCTGCGCTGAAACGCTGTTTTCTGACATTTCAGGGTCTAACTTCAAAAATCATGCAAAACACTTCTAGCACTTTCAGATATGTTTCTCTGTGTTGCAAAATAGGTTTTATTCATGCATAGAGTGTAAATTTAAAGTGGGACAGAGATTCAGCTTGCATTGCCTGAACCAACTTTGTTCTGCGCTGAAACGCTGTTTTCTGACATTTCAGGGTCTAACTTCAAAAATCATGCAAAACACTTCTAACACCTTCAGATATGTTTCTCTGTGTTGCAAAATAGGTTTTATTCATGCACAGACTGCAAAGTTAAAGTGGGACAGAGATTCAGCTTGCATTGCCTGAACCAACTTTGTTCTGCGCTGAAACGCTGTTTTCTGACATTTCAGGGTCTAACTTCAAAAATCATGCAAAACACTTCTAACACCTTCAGATATGTTTCTCTGTGTTGCAAAATAGGTTTTATTCACGCACAGACTGCAAATTTAAAGTGGGACAGAGATTCAGCTTGCATTGCCTGAACCAACTTTGTTCTGCGCTGAAAAGCTGTTTTCTGACATTTCAGGGTCTAACTTCAAAAATCATGCAAAACACTTCTAACACCTTCAGATATGTTTCTCTGTGTTGCAAAATAGGTTTTATTCATGCACAGACTCCAAAGTTAAAGTGGGACCGAGATTCATCTTGAATGCCTGAACCAACTTTGTTCTGCGCTGAAAAGCTGTTTTCTGACATTTCAGGGTCTAACTTCAAAAATCATGCAAAACACTTCTAACACCTTCAGATATGTTTCTCTGTGTTGCAAAATAGCTTTTATTCATGCATAGAGTGTAAATTTAAAGTGGGACAGAGATTCAGCTTGCATTGCCTGAACCAACTTTGTTCTGCGCTGAAATGCTGTTTTCTGACATTTCAGGGTCTAACTTCAAAAATCATGCAAAACACTTCTAACACCTTCAGATATGTTTCTCTGTGTTGCAAAATAGGTTTTCTTCATGCACAGACTGCAAAGTTAAAGTGGGACCGAGATTCAGCTTGCATTGCCTGAACCAACTTTGTTCTGCGCTGAAAAGCTGTTTTCTGACATTTCAGGGTCTAACTTCAAAAATCATGCAAAACACTTCTAACACCTTCAGATATGTTTCTCTGTGTTGCAAAATAGCTTTTATTCATGCACAGAGTGTAAATTTAAAGTGGGACAGAGATTCAGCTTGCATTGCCTGAACCAACTTTGTTCTGCGCTGAAGCGCTGTTTTCTGACATTTCAGGGTATAACTTCAAAAATCATGCAAAACACTTCTAACACCTTCAGATATGTTTCTCTGTGTTGCAAAATAGGTTTTATTCATGCACAGAGTGTAAATTTAAAGTGGGACAGAGATTCAGCTTGCATTGCCTGAACCAACTTTGTTCTGCACTGAAACGCTGTTTTCTGACATTTCAGGGTCTAACTTCAAAAATCATGCAAAACACTTCTAACACCTTCAGATATGTTTCTCTGTGTTGCAAAATAGGTTTTATTCATGCACAGACTGCAAAGTTAAAGTGGGACCGAGATTCAGCTTGCATTGCCTGAACCAACTTTGTTCTGTGCTGAAAAGCTGTTTTTTGACATTTCAGGGTCTAACTTCAAAAATCATGCAAAACACTTCTAACACCTTCAGATATGTTTCTCTGTGTTGCAAAATAGGTTTTATTCATGCACAGAGTGTAAATTTAAAGTGGGACAGAGATTCAGCTTGCATTGCCTGAACCAACTTTGTTCTGCGCTGAAACGCTGTTTTCTGACATTTCAGGGTCTAACTTCAAAAATCATGCAAAACACTTCTAACACCTTCAGATATGTTTCTCTGTGTTGCAAAATAGGTTTTATTCATGCACAGACTGCAAATTTAAAGTGGGACAGAGATTCAGCTTGCATTGCCTGAACCAACTTTGTTCTGCGCTGAAACGCTGTTTTCTGACATTTCAGGGTCTAACTTCAAAAATCATGCAAAACACTTCTAACACTTTCAGATATGTTTCTCTGTGTTGCAAAATAGGTTTTATTCATGCATAGAGTGTAAATTTAAAGTGGGACAGAGATTCAGCTTGCATTGCCTGAACCAACTTTGTTCTGCGCTGAAACGCTGTTTTCTGACATTTCAGGTTCTAACTTCAAAAATCATGCAAAACACTTCTAACACCTTCAGATATGTTTCTCTGTGTTGCAAAATAGGTTTTATTCATGCACAGACTGCAAAGTTAAAGTGGGACAGAGATTCAGCTTGCATTGCCTGAACCAACTTTGTTCTGCGCTGAAAAGCTGTTTTCTGACATTTCAGGGTCTAACTTCAAAAATCATGCAAAACACTTCTAACACCTTCAGATATGTTTCTCTGTGTTGCAAAATAGCTTTTATTCATGCACAGAGTGTAAATTTAAAGTGGGACAGAGATTCAGCTTGCATTGCCTGAACCAACTTTGTTCTGCGCTGAAACGCTGTTTTCTGACATTTCAGGGTCTAACTTCAAAAATCATGCAAAACACTTCAAACACCTTCAGATATGTTTCTCTGTGTTGCAAAATAGGTTTTATTCACGCACAGACTGCAAATTTAAAGTGGGACAGAGATTCAGCTTGCATTGCCTGAACCAACTTTGTTCTGCGCTGAAAAGCTGTTTTCTGACATTTCAGGGTCTAACTTCAAAAATCATGCAAAACAATTCTAACACCTTCAGATATGTTTCTCTGTGTTGCAAAATAGGTTTTATTCATGCACAGACTGCAAATTTAAAGTGGGACAGAGATTCAGCTTGCATTGCCTGAACCAACTTTGTTCTGCGCTGAAACGATGTTTTCTGACATTTCAGGGTCTAACTTCAAAAATCATGCAAAACACTTCTAACACCTTCAGATATGTTTCTCTGTGTTGCAAAATAGCTTTTATTCATGCACAGAGTGTAAATTTAAAGTGGGACAGAGATTCAGCTTGCATTGCCTGAACCAACTTTGTTCTGCGCTGAAAAGCTGTTTTCTGACATTTCAGGGTCTAACTTCAAAAATCATGCAAAACACTTCTAACACCTTCAGATATGTTTCTCTGTGTTGCAAAATAGCTTTTATTCATGCACAGAGTGTAAATTTAAAGTGGGACAGAGATTCAGCTTGCATTGCCTGAACCAACTTTGTTCTGCGCTGAAACGCTGTTTTCTGACATTTCAGGGTCTAACTTCAAAAATCATGCAAAACACTTCTAACACCTTCAGATATGTTTCTCTGTGTTGCAAAATAGGTTTTATTCATGCACAGACTGCAAAGTTAAAGTGGGACCGAGATTCAGCTTGCATTGCCTGAACCAACTTTGTTCTGCGCTGAAAAGCTGTTTTCTGACATTTCAGGGTCTAACTTCAAAAATCATGCAAAACACTTCTAACACCTTCAGATATGTTTCTCTGTGGTGCAAAATAGGTTTTATTCATGCACAGACTGCAAATTTAAAGTGGGACAGAGATTCAGCTTGCATTGCCTGAACCAACTTTGTTCTGCGCTGAAACGCTGTTTTCTGACATTTCAGGGTCTAACTTCAAAAATCATGCAAAACACTTCTAACACCTTCAGATATGTTTCTCTGTGTTGCAAAGTAGCTTTTATTCTTGCACAGAGTGTAAATTTAAAGTGGAACAGAGATTCAGCTTGCATTGCCTGAACCAACTTTGTTCTGCGCTGAAAAGCTGTTCCCTTTCGATACTTTCACTCGTACTGCGTCGAAGACGCTATGGGAAAAGCTCCTTTTCTCCTGAGACTGAAGCATTTCAATAACGCAGTGTAACTGCACGGCCATTGGTTCGTGCAGTGATAAAAAGACGAACCAATGGCTCGGCAGCGGAGCTGCACGAGCCTATGGCGATGATTCGCGCCCGATCGCGCCAAAAGGGGCGGAGTATCTGGCTATATAAGCGTGCATTTAGCCATAGGATCTCAGATCCTTCTCCTTCAGCGACGACTTCTTTGCTGATCTACGAGACTTGATGCTACTCGCCGTTGACACGCCTTCGCAGCGGATCAAGCTGAACGAGAGACCCTCTCTGCTCGTCTGATTAGCCGCTTCTCCGCCGCCTTCAGCGTCGCAGCAGCAGCGGTCCCAGCTGATCCCCTGCCGCCATCCGGTGAGTATAAAAGGGCTTATTTCTAAGAAGTAAGTTCTAAAAGAGCAAATTTTCTAGCGACGTTGTTGCAAATGTCGCGATGCGAGTGGCTCGTGCAGGGCTCTGCACGATGTAGAAGGGCAGTGAGTGCCGCTCACTGAGACGGAATGCTGTCGCTGACAGTTTGAGTCTCGCTCTTTTCGCTCGCTAACCCCGTTCTCCCGTTTCTTATCTCTCAGCAAGGCTCGGAGAAAGAGACAGTGGAGTCAGGGAACTAAACAACAGGGTTTGAACGATCGTACGCCGGCAGTGAGCCCGCGTGCTCGCTCTTCCCGTTGCCTTTGATCTGACAAGCTCGCATTTGTTTGTGTGTGTGTGTTGCTAGGGAGAAGGACTGCGTTCACTACGAAAGCCCGGTCCGCTCGCAGAAGGCGCTCCAGCTCTCATGTCTCTCTCCTCCCAGTAATCTCGGAGGAAGCAGCAGCGAGTTGTGAGCTGAGCAATCATGCACGAGCATTCTCATGCCGACACATATTGTGCGAGCTTTATTGATTTGCCAGCGTGTGTTACTCGCGAGGATCAGATGCACTCGTTACACGAGCGGCTTTAATCCTCCCAGGCAGATCAGAGCGAAGCACTGTTACATCTATTACTGACGGCTTTGCTTTCGTGTATGCGTCGCTTATGCCGCGCTCACAGAGGCGAGCTGCTTCATTATTAATAGTATGGACATGTTCGCTCGCGGGAGTCGCCCCGCCTCCCCCTTCTCACGTTTCTCTTCTCTCAGTTACCTCGGAGAAAGAAACGGTGAATGCGCGATCAGACTTAAGTGACGTAACGCCGGCAAAGCCCCGCGTTCGTCACTCTGTGCAGTTTTTGATCGGTGTTATGTGAGGATCTGCGCCTCTCGCCTTATCGAGCGGCTCTATCCTTCTGAGCAAATCGGAGCAGAACGCTGTCACCTATGATTCTATATTGCTGACAGCTTCATATTTCAGTGCGCCTCTCGCCTGGGCCACGCCCACGCTGAGGCTGCATGCTCTGAGACAGACAGCTCTCTCTGCGAGTGTTTACGTCTGGATCTGCTTTGCTCACAGCTCGATTTCTCAATGAAGACGGCCCCGCCCCTCCCCTCGTCTGCTACGAGCAGAACTGAGAGGATGTGCGCAGCGTTTTAAACTGCCTATGTTTATACAAAGATCATCAGTACTCCTCTTTTTGAGCGGTTTGATCTTTTTAGGTGGATTAAAGGAGAATGCTGTCACTGTGATCATTACTGACAGCTTCAATTTGGATGCGTCCTGGCCACGCCCACGCTGAGGCTGCGCTCGTTGAGACGATGAGTGTTATGTCTCGCTGGCGGCTCGTTTCTCAATGAAGACGGCCCCGCCCCTCCCCTCGTCTGCTACGAGCAGAACTGAGAGGATGTGCGCAGCGTTTTAAACTGCCTATGTTTATACAAAGATCATCATTACTCCTCTTTTTGAGCGGTTTGATCTTTTTAGGTGGATTAAATGAGAATGCTGTCACTGATCATTACTGACAGCTTCAAATTGGATGCGTCTGGGCCATGCCCACGCTGAGGCTGCGCTTGTTGAGACGATGAGTGTTATGTCTCGCTGGCGGCTCGTTTTCTCAGTGGAAAATGTTGTGACCCCTGGGCCCTTTCTGACAGCGTCCTCACAACCTGCCATTGTCATAACGGTCAGTTGCTCGAACCAATGCAACCCCTTGCCACGCGGGCCGAGGCCTGGCAAGCCATCCCCGGAGTGTCAAGTGGGTTCTGGGCATAATAGAACGAGGTTACACACGTCAGTTCGCTTGAAGACCACCACGCTTCAGCGGGGTCTCCACCTCAGTTCACAGCAAAGACGTAGAAGTTTTGCGTACGGAGGTGAGGAATTTGTTGGCAAAGGTGCCGTAGAAACGGTTCCCCCAACACAGAGCGAGTCAGGCTTCTACAGCCGTTTCTTCCTCGTTCCAAAGAAGGATGGCAGTCTAAGACCCATCCTCGACCTCAGACGTCTGAATCGCGCCCTCATGAGACGGCCGTTCAGAATGCTTACGCTAAAGCAGATCCTCTCGCAGATATGCACAGAGGACTGCTTTTGCTCACTGGATCTGAAAGATGCATACTTCCATATGCAGATTGCCCCCCGTCACAGGCAATTCTTGAGATTCGCCTTTGAGGTATTGGCTTATCAATATACAGTCCTTCTGTTCGGACTGTCCTTAGCTCCCTGCACGTTTACGAAGTGCATGGACGCAGCGCTTTTCCCCCCTGAGACAGATGGGAATCCGCGTCTCGAATTACCTCGATGACTGGCTCATCCTGGCCCAGTCGGAGGACGAGCTAATACACCACAGATCCATAATCCTCAGCCACTTAGTGTGCCTAGGACTCAGGGTCAATTTTGCCAAGAGCGTGCTGTCTCCCAGCCAACGTATTTCATTCCTGGGAGCAGTTTTCGACTCAACCCGAATGGAGTTGCGCCGCAACGAGCCCAGGCTATTTGCAGGCTCGCGGCCTCCTTCAAAGTCGGAGCCCTTCGCCCTCTCAAGGCTTTTCAGAAGATGCTCGGCCTAATGGCCTCGGCATCCCCAGTACTTCAGTTGGGCCTGCTTCAAATGCGCCCTCTGCAGTTCTGGCTGAAACCAAAGGTTCCTCCTCAAGCCTGGCGTCTAGGACGCCTACGTATCAAGGTAGATCAGGCCTGTGTCACAGCTCTGATTCCTTGGAAGAACTCTCAATGGATGGAACAGGGTGTTCCCCTGGACATGGTATTCAGAAGGAAAGTGGTCTCGACAGATGCCTCCAACTCAGGTTGGGGGGCACTGTGCGACAGCCAGCCTGCATTCGACCAATGGTCGAAAGCAGAGAGTCGCCTTCACATCAACTGCCTAGGAATGCTAGCAGTGTGTTTAGGCCTCCACACCCTTCTGCCGGTCTTAAAGGGACACCACGTCTTAGTCCGCTCGGACAGTATGACAGTGGTGTCTTACATAAATCACCAGGGAGGTCTTTCGTCGAGACATCTATCACGTTAGTGAAACGTCTCCTAAAGTGGGCTCAACTGCACTTCCGCTCGTTGAGAGCAACACATGTGCCAGGCAGGCTGAACCAGGGAGCAGACATGCTGTCTCGGAGCAACGTCTCCTCAGACGAGTGGATGCTTCACCCCCAAATGGTTCAGGAAATATGGGCGGTCTTCGGCAAGGCGCAAGTAGATCTTTTCGCCTCAGAAGACAATTATCACTGCCCAATCTATCTTTCAAAGGAACAGGATGTATTGGCCCGCGAGTGGCCCAATCTCCTTTTGTATGCGTTTCCCCCGACTGCCCTGGTACCACGGGTCATAAGGCGAGTCAGGGAGCAGAAGCTCAAAGTCCTGTTAGTGGCCCCATTCTGGCAGAACCAGCATTGGTTTCCAGATCTTCCTCGGCTGCTTTCAACAGCGCCGTGGCCCATTCCACTGAGACGAGATCTCTTAACGCAGGCAAACAGAACGCTATGGCACCCCCCACCGGAATTGTGGGCGCTGCACGTATGGTCTCTCGACGGGAGCCTACAAGTCTCCCTGAGGCCTTTTTGAGCACTATCTCTCAAGCCAGAGCACCCTCTACAAGGCGGCTCTATGATCTTAAGTGGTCTGTCTTTTCCGCCTGGTGTTCCACCCGCGGTGCAGATCCGAATTTATGCAACATATCAGTGATATTGTCCTTCCTTCAGGAGCTATTGGACAAGGGAAGATCTCCCTCCACGCTCAAGGTCTAGGTGGCAGCCATAGCGGCATTCCATTACCTTATAAATGGTCAATCTGTGGGAAAGAACGATCTGGTCGTTCGTTTCTTGAAGGGGTCAAGAAGGCTTAACCCCCCTTCGCCCCATCACAGTCCCTTCTTGGGACCTACCCACGGTGCTGAGGGCTCTGAGAAGCCCTCCCTTTGAGCCGCTTCAGTCCACTGACCTTCGCCCTCTAACGCTGAAAACTGCCCTGCTTTTAGCATTGGCATCAGTCAAACGTATGGGTGAACTACAGGCGCTCTTTGTGAGCCCCATATGCTTGGAATTCGGGCTAAATGACTCTAAAGTCATCCTGAAGCCAAGACGTGGTTATGTACCTAAAGTCTCTCGACGCCATTCAGAGACCAAATTATTTCCCTCTTGGCTCTTCCTCCTTCGGAGCAAGACCAGGATTTTAATCCCCTCTGCCCCGTTAGGGCATTGAGGTGTTATGTAGAGCGTTCTGCTTCCTTTAGGCAGTCAGAACAGCTGTTTGTGTGTTTCGGTGGCCGCGCCAAGGGGTCTTCGGTCACGAAACAGGTTATCCAAATGGATAGTGGAAGCCATCATGCTGGCTTACTCTTCTTTGGGCCTACAATGTCCCATGGGGGTAAGAGCCCATTCGACTAGAGGCATCGCCTCGTCCTGGGCCTGGTCTAGTGGCGTTTCCATAGCAGAAATTTGTGCGGCGGCCGGCTGGGCCTCGCCGTCCACATTTGCTAGATTTTATAATCTGGACGTCCCGGTCTTACAGACTCGGGTGCTTTCTGCATAATGGGATAACTGTTACCAGTAATAAATGTTATGTGGTACGCTTTGGCCTCAGTTGGAGCTCCAAACTGCACTTAAATCCCTGGAACGGATGTTTATCAAGTTATCTTGATTAAACAGATTGGCCCATACTAGCCCTTCAGTGCTAGGGCCGTGTCAGTCGTTCCTCTACCATAGCAACGGCGGGATTGTACTGGTTCCCCATAGCGTCTTCGACGCAGTACGAGTGAAAGTATCGAAAGGGAACGTACTCGGTTACTTTCGTAACCTCGGTTCCCTGAGATACGGGAACGAGTACTGCGTTGCTGGCCGTGCTATGTAGCTGCACGACTCAGTCGTCGCTTCAGTCGAAGTACCTGAGATCCTATGGCTAAATGCACGCTTATATAGCCAGATACTCCGCCCCTTTTGGCGCGATCGGGCGCGAATCATCGCCATAGGCTCGTGCAGCTCCGCTGCCGAGCCATTGGTTCGTGCAGTGTTAAAGAAACGAACCAATGGCTCGGCAGCGGAGATGCACAAACCTATGGCGATGATTCGCGCCCGATCGCGCCAAAAGGGGCGGAGCATCTGGCTATATAAGCGAGCATTTCGCCATAGGGAACTCAGATCCTTCTTCTTCAGCGACGACTTCTGATCTTCGCAGAGACTGACTACGCAGACTTCGCTCAAGCAAGCCTCTTCTTCGCCGTTGACGAGCCTCGCAGCGGATCCTCACTGCTCGGCGGATTGACGCTCCGGAGCTGATTCCCTGCTGCTATCCGGCGAACATCTAAAAGAGCAAATTAAGATTTCTACGGCGTTGTTTCAAATGCCACGGCGTTTTTGTCGCTCGTGCAGAGCCCCTCTGCACGCCGCTGACACTCACGCTGAGTGCGTCTCGTGCCTGGGTCACGCCCACGCTGAGGCTGCGCTCAATGAGACGGAATGTTCCCATTGCGGGAATATGAGTCTCACTTCCCTCCGCTCGCGGCTAGCTTTCTTTTCAGAGAGCGACGCCGCTTCTCACGCCCTCCCGCTTACTTCCTCGCAAGAGCCTGCTAGGAAGAAGCAGCGGGGCAGGAGAGCTAAGAGCGCGGTGACAGGCGAGCTCACGCCGGCTCAGACCCCGCGTGCCTCGCCTTCACCACATGGAGAGGAATCACCAGTTCTCTTCCTGCATCCTGACCAGCGTCCCTCTGCGGCTGCGAGCGATCTGGTCTCCTTCGGAGGAAGTGAATGCGAGGATGACAGCATGTCATTGGCCGCATCTGACGCAGAGGAGTTGTCGGGCTCTTCCCATGACCCCGCCCCCTTGCCGTCTGCGCAATCCAGCGCCGCCAGCGCCGGTATGGACGCCGAACTGTTCCGTGTCCTATCTAAAGCTGTCGAGGAGCTGGATCTTCAATGGTCTCCTCCCGAGGAGCCCTCTAGGAGCCGGTTGGACGAATGGTTTCTGCCGGGGCGCCGCCAGGCCCCTCGTCAGCGAGCTTCGCCATTCTTCCCCGAAGTCCATGACGAAATTTCTAAGTCCTGGCGTGCTCCATACTCAGCCCGCCTCCATACTTCCTCTTCTGCTGCCCTCACTACGGTCGACGGCGCCAAGGAAAAGGGCTACGAGAAGCTGCCCCCGCTGGACGAGTCAGTTGCTGCGCACCTTTGCCCGCCCACCGCTATCGGTTGGAAGGCGAGGGCGTCACACCCGTCTAAGCCTTGCAGGACGACCTCTACCCTCGCTGGACGAGCGTATTCGTCTGCTGGACAGGCAGCTTCAGCGCTTCACTCTATGGCGGTACTCCAGGTGTACCAAGCAAAGCTCCTCCGCGGTCTGGACGAGTTGAGCCTGGACGATTCCCCGCTCAGAGAAATACGTAGCGCTACGGATTTGGCGTTACGCGCCACGAAGATGACGGCTCAGGCGATCGGGCGATCGATGGCCAGTTTAGTGGTGCTGGAGCGCCACTTGTGGCTTAACCTTACGGAGATTAAGGACGCGGATAAGGTCGCCTTCCTTGACTCCCCCATCTCGCCGACCGGCCTGTTCGGCCCAGCTGTTGAGGGTTTCGCGGAGCGCTTCACCGCGGCGCAGAAATCGTCCCAAGCCATGCGACACTTTCTGCCAAAACGCTCAAGCTCCGCAACGGCTCCTAGTCGCCCCAAGCCGGCGCCGACTCAGCAGCCTGCAAAAGCCACGCCCCCAGCTGCGCAACCAGCTCCTCAGACGGAGCTCCGTCCACGTTCACGCCCAGCCAAGCGCTTTCCCTTCCCCAAGCGCCAGGGACCTCGGCCAAGAGTGGTGTTGGACCAGGCGCCGCCAGCATCTTCCTGATCTCAACAGCAGGAAGAGGGAGGGGCCAAGTCTCGCAGCAGCCGGACCAGCCCCCAAAGTGCCTCTTTTGAACCCTTCTACACTCCGTTCTGTTCCGAGTGTAAGGGAACTCATGTTTGTAAACAATGTAGCTGTAACTCACGGGCCCTTTGTATCAGCGCCCTTACAGCAAACCGCTGTGATAGCGGGAAAAATAAAAAACAAACATTTTCAAGAAAAGAGCAAATTTCCTCTTCCAATGCTTTCAGACAGCATACAGCTGTGCGAACCATTGCAGCCCCTAGCGACACGATCCGTGGCATGGCAAGCCATCCCCGGAGTGTCAAAATGGGTTTTGGGTATAATAGAACGAGGCTATGTACTCCAGTTCGCTCGAAGACCTCCTCGCTTTCATGGTGTGATCACCACCTCAGTTCGCAGCAAAGACGCAGACGTCTTGCGATTAGAGGTAAAGAATCTGTTGGCCAAGGGCGCCGTGGAAACGGTCCCCCCAACACAGAGCGAGTCAGGTTTTTACAGCCGTTACTTCCTCGTTCCAAAGAAGGATGGCGGCCTACGTCCCATCCTCGACCTCAGACAGCTGAATCGCGCCCTCATGAGACGGCCGTTCAGAATGCTTACACTAAAACAGATCCTCTCGCAGATACGCAAAGGGGACTGGTTTTGTTCACTGGATCTGAAGGATGCATACTTCCACATTCAGATCGCCCCCCATCACAGGCAATTCTTGAGATTCGCCTTCGAGGGAGTGGCATATCAATATACAGTCCTTCCGTTCGGACTGTCGTTAGCCCCTCGCACGTTTACAAAGTGCATGGACGCAGCACTTTCCCCTCTGAGACAGATGGGAATCCGCGTCCTGAACTATCTGGACGACTGGCTCATCCTAGCCCAGTCAGAGAGCGAGCTAACACACCACAGAGCCTTAATCCTCAGCCACTTAGAGTGCCTAGGACTCAAGGTCAATTTTGCCAAGAGCGTGCTGTCTCCCAGCCAACGCATTGCGTTCCTGGGAGCAGTTTTCGACTCACGTCAAATGAAGGCAGCAGTTGCGCCGCAGAGAGCCCAAGCCATTCGCAGGCTCGCGGCTTCCTTCAAAATAGGAGCCCTTCGCCCACTCAAGATTTTTCAGAAGATGCTCGGCCTTATGGCCTCAGCATCTCCAGTACTTCAGTTGGGTCTGCTTCAAATGCGCCCCCTGCACTTCTGGTTGAAACCAAAGGTTCCTCCTCAAGCGTGGCGTTTGGGACGCCAGCGCATCAAGGTAGATCGGGCCTGTATAGCAGCCCTGGCTCCTTGGAGGTGCGCTCAATGGATGGAACAGGGCGTTCCCCTGGACTTGGTGGTCAGAAGGAAAGCGGTCTCGACAGACGCCTCCAACTTAGGTTGGGGGGCGCTGTGCGACGGCCAGCCTGCTTTCGGCCTATGGTCGAAAGCGGAGAGTCGCCTTCACATCAACTGCTTGGAAATGCTAGCAGTATGTTTAGGCCTTCACACCCTTCTACCTGCACTGAAGGGTCACCATGTCTTAGTCCGTTCGGACAGCATGACAGTGGTGTCCTTCATAAATCACCAAGGGGGCCTCTCGTCGAGACGTCTATTTACGATGGTAGAACGTCTCCTGACATGGGCTCAGCTGCACTTCCGCTCTCTAAGAGCGACGCATGTGCCAGGCAAACTGAACCAGGGAGCAGACATGTTGTCTCGGAGCAACGTCTCCTCAGACGAATGGACGCTTCACCCTCACACGGTTCAGCAAATATGGGCTGTCTTTGGCAAGGCGCGAGTAGATCTTTTCGCCTCAAAAGACAATCATCACTGCCCAATTTATTTTTCGAAGGAACAGGACGCATTGACCCAAGAATGGCCCAATCTCCTGTTATACGCATTCCCTCCTATCGCTCTGCTGCCACAAGTCATCAGGCGAGTGCGGGAACAGAAACTCAAAGTCCTGTTAGTGGCTCCATTCTGGCAGAACCAGCATTGGTTTCCAGATCTTCCCAGGCTGCTCTCAAGAGCACCATGGGCCGTGCCACTCAGACGAGATCTCTTAACACAGGCGAACAGAACGATATGGCACCCCCAACCGGAATTGTGGGCGCTGCACGTTTGGGCTCTAGACGGGAGCCTTTAAGTCTCCCTGAGTCGGTTTTGAGTACTATTTCACAAGCTAGAGCACCCTCTACGAGGCGGCTCTACGATCTCAAGTGGTCTGTCTTTTCCGCCTGGTGTTCCACCCGCGGTACGGACCCAATTTTATGTGACATATCTGTGATATTGTCCTTCTTGCAAGAGCTGTTGGATAAGGGGAGATCCCCTTCTACGCTCAAGGTCTATGTTGCAGCTATAGCGGTATTCCATGACCTGGTAAACGGTCAATCTGTGGGAAGAAACGACTTGGTCGTTCGTTTTTTAAAGGGGTCAAGGCGGCTTAATCCCCCTCGCCCCGTCACGGTTCCGTCCTGGGACTTACCCACAGTATTGAGGGCCCTGAAAAGCCCTCCCTTCGAACCGCTTCAGTCCATAGGCCTTCGCCCCCTGACGTTGAAGACTGCCCTGCTATTGGCATTAGCATCAGTCAAACGCATGGGTGATTTACAGGCGCTCTCTGTGAGCCCCGTTTGCTTGGAATTCGGGCCAAATGACTCCAAGGTCATCCTGAAGCCAAGGCGTGGGTATGTTCCCAAAAGTCTCTCTACACCCTTTAGAGACCAGATTATTTCCCTTTTGGCTCTTCCTCCTGCGGAGCAAGACCAGGGATTTAACCCTCTCTGCCCTGTCAGGGCTCTGGGATGTTATATGGAGCGTTCTGCCCCTTTTAGGCAGTCAGAACAGCTGTTTGTATGTTTTGGTGGCCGCACCAAGGGGTGTTCGGTCACAAAACAGAGATTATCCAGATGGATTGTGGAAGCCATCACGCTGGCTTACTCCTCTTTGGGCCTACAATGTCCCATGGGAGTAAGGGCCCATTCGACTAGGGGCATCGCCTCGTCTTGGGCGTGGTCTAGTGGGGTTTCCATTGCAGAAATTTGTGCGGCGGCAGGCTGGGCCTCACCGTCCACATTTGCTAGATTCTATAACTTGGACGTTCCAGTCTTACAGACTCGGGTCCTTTCCACATAGTGGTATGTTGTTACCAGTATGTTATATATATTGCATCTTGGCCTCTGTGGAGCTCCAAGTGTACTTATTCCTTGGAACGGATGTTTATCAGGCTATCTGATCGAACAAATTGGCCCTTATTAGCCCTTTAGTGCTAGGGTCATGTTAGTCGTTCCTCTACCTTAGCAACGGCGGGATTGTACTGGTTCCCCATAAGCGTCTTTCAGACGCAGTACGAGTGAAAGTATCGAAAGGGAACGTACTCGGTTACTTTCGTAACCTCGGTTCCCTGAGATACGGGAACGAGTACTGCGTTGCTGGCCGTGCTAGGTAGCTGCACGACTCAGTCGTCGCTTCAGTCGAAGTACCTGAGTTCCCTATGGCGAAATGCTCGCTTATATAGCCAGATGCTCCGCCCCTTTTGGCGCGATCGGGCGCGAATCATCGCCATAGGTTTGTGCATCTCCGCTGCCGAGCCATTGGTTCGTTTCTTTAACACTGCACGAACCAATGGCCGTGCAGTTACACTGCGTTATTGAAATGCTTCAGTCTCAGGAGAAAAGGAGCTTTTCCCATAAGCGTCTTTCAGACGCAGTACTCGTTCCCGTATCTCAGGGAACCGAGGTTACGAAAGTAACCGAGTACGTTTTCTGACATTTCAGGGTCTAACTTCAAAAATCATGCAAAACACTTCTAACACCTTCAGATATGTTTCTCTGTGTTGCAAAATAGCTTTTATTCATGCACAGAGTGTAAATTTAAAGTGGGACAGAGATTCAGCTTGCATTGCCTGAACCAACTTTGTTCTGCGCTGAAAAGCTGTTTTCTGACATTTCAGGGTCTAACTTCAAAAATCATGCAAAACACTTCTAACACCTTCAGATATGTTTCTCTGTGTTGCAAAATAGGTTTTATTCATGCATAGAGTGTAAATTTAAAGTGGGACAGAGATTCAGCTTGCATTGCCTGAACCAACTTTGTTCTGCGCTGAAACGCTGTTTTCTGACATTTCAGGGTCTAACTTAAAAAATCATGCAAAACACTTCTAACACCTTCAGATATGTTTCTCTGTGTTGCAAAATAGCTTTTATTCTTGCACAGAGTGTAAATTTAAAGTGGGACAGAGATTCAGCTTGCATTGCCTGAACCAAATTTGTTCTGCGCTGAAACGCTGTTTTCTGACATTTCAGGGTCTAACTTCAAAAATCATGCAAAACACTTCTAACACCTTCAGATATGTTTCTCTGTGTTGCAAAATAGGTTTTATTCATGCACAGACTGCAAAGTTAAAGTGGGACCGAGATTCAGCTTGCATTGCCTGAACCAACTTTGTTCTGCGCTGAAAAGCTGTTTTCTGACATTTCAGGGTCTAACTTCAAAAATCATGCAAAACACTTCTAACACCTTCAGATATGTTTCTCTGTGTTGCAAAATAGGTTTTCTTCATGCACAGACTGCAAAGTTAAAGTGGGACCGAGATTCAGCTTGCATTGCCTGAACCAACTTTGTTCTGCGCTGAAACGCTGTTTTCTGACATTTCAGGGTCTAACTTCAAAAATCATGCAAAACACTTCTAACACCTTCAGATATGTTTCTCTGTGTTGCAAAATAGCTTTTATTCATGCACAGAGTGTAAATTTAAAGTGGGACAGAGATTCAGCTTGCATTGCCTGAACCAACTTTGTTCTGCGCTGAAAAGCTGTTTTCTGACATTTCAGGGTCTAACTTCAAAAATCATGCAAAACACTTCTAACACCTTCAGATATGTTTCTCTGTGTTGCAAAATAGGTTTTATTCATGCATAGAGTGTAAATTTAAAGTGGGACAGAGATTCAGCTTGCATTGCCTGAACCAACTTTGTTCTGCGCTGAAACGCTGTTTTCTGACATTTCAGGGTCTAACTTCAAAAATCATGCAAAACACTTCTAACACCTTCAGATATGTTTCTCTGTGTTGCAAAATAGCTTTTATTCATGCACAGAGTGTAAATTTAAAGTGGGACAGAGATTCAGCTTGCATTGCCTGAACCAACTTTGTTCTGCGCTGAAAAGCTGTTTTCTGACATTTCAGGGTCTAACTTCAAAAATCATGCAAAACACTTCTAACACCTTCAGATATGTTTCTCTGTGTTGCAAAATAGGTTTTATTCATGCATAGAGTGTAAATTTAAAGTGGGACAGAGATTCAGCTTGCATTGCCTGAACCAACTTTGTTCTGCGCTGAAACGCTGTTTTCTGACATTTCAGGGTCTAACTTAAAAAATCATGCAAAACACTTCTAACACCTTCAGATATGTTTCTCTGTGTTGCAAAATAGCTTTTATTCTTGCACAGAGTGTAAATTTAAAGTGGGACAGAGATTCAGCTTGCATTGCCTGAACCAAATTTGTTCTGCGCTGAAACGCTGTTTTCTGACATTTCAGGGTCTAACTTCAAAAATCATGCAAAACACTTCTAACACCTTCAGATATGTTTCTCTGTGTTGCAAAATAGGTTTTATTCATGCACAGACTGCAAAGTTAAAGTGGGACCGAGATTCAGCTTGCATTGCCTGAACCAACTTTGTTCTGCGCTGAAAAGCTGTTTTCTGACATTTCAGGGTCTAACTTCAAAAATCATGCAAAACACTTCTAACACCTTCAGATATGTTTCTCTGTGTTGCAAAATAGGTTTTCTTCATGCACAGACTGCAAAGTTAAAGTGGGACCGAGATTCAGCTTGCATTGCCTGAACCAACTTTGTTCTGCGCTGAAACGCTGTTTTCTGACATTTCAGGGTCTAACTTCAAAAATCATGCAAAACACTTCTAACACCTTCAGATATGTTTCTCTGTGTTGCAAAATAGCTTTTATTCATGCACAGAGTGTAAATTTAAAGTGGGACAGAGATTCAGCTTGCATTGCCTGAACCAACTTTGTTCTGCGCTGAAAAGCTGTTTTCTGACATTTCAGGGTCTAACTTCAAAAATCATGCAAAACACTTCTAACACCTTCAGATATGTTTCTCTGTGTTGCAAAATAGGTTTTATTCATGCATAGAGTGTAAATTTAAAGTGGGACAGAGATTCAGCTTGCATTGCCTGAACCAACTTTGTTCTGCGCTGAAACGCTGTTTTCTGACATTTCAGGGTCTAACTTCAAAAATCATGCAAAACACTTCTAACACCTTCAGATATGTTTCTCTGTGTTGCAAAATAGGTTTTCTTCATGCACAGACTGCAAAGTTAAAGTGGGACCGAGATTCAGCTTGCATTGCCTGAACCAACTTTGTTCTGCGCTGAAAAGCTGTTTTCTGACATTTCAGGGTCTAACTTCAAAAATCATGCAAAACACTTCTAACTCCTTCAGATATGTTTCTCTGTGTTGCAAAATAGGTTTTATTCATGCACAGACTGCAAATTTAAAGTGGGACAGAGATTCAGCTTGCATTGCCTGAACCAACTTTGTTCTGCGCTGAAACGCTGTTTTCTGACATTTCAGGGTCTAACTTCAAAAATCATGCAAAACACTTCTAACACCTTCAGATATGTTTCTCTGTGTTGCAAAATAGGTTTTATTCATGCACAGAGTGTAAATTTAAAGTGGGACAGAGATTCAGCTTGCATTGCCTGAACCAACTTTGTTCTGCGCTGAAACGCTGTTTTCTGACATTTCAGGGTCTAACTTCAAAAATCATGCAAAACACTTCTAACACCTTCAGATATGTTTCTCTGTGTTGCAAAATAGGTTTTATTCATGCACAGACTGCAAATTTAAAGTGGGACAGAGATTCAGCTTGCATTGCCTGAACCAACTTTGTTCTGCGCTGAAACGCTGTTTTCTGACATTTCAGGGTCTAACTTCAAAAATCATGCAAAACACTTCTAACACCTTCAGATATGTTTCTCTGTGTTGCAAAATAGCTTTTATTCATGCACAGAGTGTAAATTTAAAGTGGGACAGAGATTCAGCTTGCATTGCCTGAACCAACTTTGTTCTGCGCTGAAACGCTGTTTTCTGACATTTCAGGGTCTAACTTCAAAAATCATGCAAAACACTTCTAACACTTTCAGATATGTTTCTCTGTGTTGCAAAATAGGTTTTATTCATGCATAGAGTGTAAATTTAAAGTGGGACAGAGATTCAGCTTGCATTGCCTGAACCAACTTTGTTCTGCGCTGAAACGCTGTTTTCTGACATTTCAGGGTCTAACTTCAAAAATCATGCAAAACACTTCTAACACCTTCAGATATGTTTCTCTGTGTTGCAAAATAGGTTTTATTCATGCACAGACTGCAAAGTTAAAGTGGGACCGAGATTCAGCTTGCATTGACTGAACCAACTTTGTTCTGCGCTGAAAAGATGTTTTCTGACATTTCAGGGTCTAACTTCAAAAATCATGCAAAACACTTCTAACACCTTCAGATATGTTTCTCTGTGTTGCAAAATAGCTTTTATTCATGCACAGAGTGTAAATTTAAAGTGGGACAGAGATTCAGCTTGCATTGCCTGAACCAACTTTGTTCTGCGCTGAAACGCTGTTTTCTGACATTTCAGGGTCTAACTTCAAAAATCATGCAAAACACTTCTAACACCTTCAGATATGTTTCTCTGTGTTGCAAAATAGGTTTTATTCACGCACAGACTGCAAATTTAAAGTGGGACAGAGATTCAGCTTGCATTGCCTGAACCAACTTTGTTCTGCGCTGAAAAGCTGTTTTCTGACATTTCAGGGTCTAACTTCAAAAATCATGCAAAACACTTCTAACACCTTCAGATATGTTTCTCTGTGTTGCAAAATAGGTTTTATTCATGCACAGAGTGTAAATTTAAAGTGGGACAGAGATTCAGCTTGCATTGCCTGAACCAACTTTGTTCTGCGCTGAAACGCTGTTTTCTGACATTTCAGGGTCTAACTTCAAAAATCATGCAAAACACTTCTAACACCTTCAGATATGTTTCTCTGTGTTGCAAAATAGGTTTTATTCATGCACAGACTGCAAATTTAAAGTCGGACAGAGATTCAGCTTGCATTGCCTGAACCAACTTTGTTCTGCGCTGAAACGCTGTTTTCTGACATTTCAGGGTCTAACTTCAAAAATCATGCAAAACACTTCTAACACCTTCATATATGTTTCTCTGTGTTGCAAAATAGCTTTTATTCATGCACAGAGTGTAAATTTAAAGTGGGACAGAGATTCAGCTTGCATTGCCTGAACCAACTTTGTTCTGCGCTGAAACGCTGTTTTCTGACATTTCAGGGTCTAACTTCAAAAATCATGCAAAACACTTCTAACACTTTCAGATATGTTTCTCTGTGTTGCAAAATAGGTTTTATTCATGCATAGAGTGTAAATTTAAAGTGGGACAGAGATTCAGCTTGCATTGCCTGAACCAACTTTGTTCTGCGCTGAAACGCTGTTTTCTGACATTTCAGGGTCTAACTTCAAAAATCATGCAAAACACTTCTAACACCTTCAGATATGTTTCTCTGTGTTGCAAAATAGGTTTTATTCATGCACAGACTGCAAAGTTAAAGTGGGACCGAGATTCAGCTTGCATTGACTGAACCAACTTTGTTCTGCGCTGAAAAGATGTTTTCTGACATTTCAGGGTCTAACTTCAAAAATCATGCAAAACACTTCTAACACCTTCAGATATGTTTCTCTGTGTTGCAAAATAGCTTTTATTCATGCACAGAGTGTAAATTTAAAGTGGGACAGAGATTCAGCTTGCATTGCCTGAACCAACTTTGTTCTGCGCTGAAACGCTGTTTTCTGACATTTCAGGGTCTAACTTCAAAAATCATGCAAAACACTTCTAACACCTTCAGATATGTTTCTCTGTGTTGCAAAATAGGTTTTATTCACGCACAGACTGCAAATTTAAAGTGGGACAGAGATTCAGCTTGCATTGCCTGAACCAACTTTGTTCTGCGCTGAAAAGCTGTTTTCTGACATTTCAGGGTCTAACTTCAAAAATCATGCAAAACACTTCTAACACCTTCAGATATGTTTCTCTGTGTTGCAAAATAGGTTTTATTCATGCACAGACTCTAAAGTTAAAGTGGGACCGAGATTCATCTTGAATGCCTGAACCAACTTTGTTCTGCGCTGAAAAGCTGTTTTCTGACATTTCAGGGTCTAACTTCAAAAATCATGCAAAACACTTCTAACACCTTCAGATATGTTTCTCTGTGTTGCAAAATAGCTTTTATTCATGCACAGAGTGTAAATCTAAAGTGGGATAGAGATTCAGCTTGCATTGCCTGAACCAACTTTGTTCTGCGCTGAAACGCTGTTTTCTGACATTTCAGGGTCTAACTTCAAAAATCATGCAAAACACTTCTAACACCTTCAGATATGTTTCTCTGTGTTGCAAAATAGGTTTTATTCATGCACAGACTGCAAAGTTAAAGTGGGACCGAGATTCAGCTTGCATTGCCTGAACCAACTTTGTTCTGCGCTGAAAAGCTGTTTTCTGACATTTCAGGGTCTAACTTCAAAAATCATGCAAAACACTTCTAACACCTTCAGATATGTTTCTCTGTGTTGCAAAATAGGTTTTATTCATGCACAGAGTGTAAATTTAAAGTGGGACAGAGATTCAGCTTGCATTGCCTGAACCAACTTTGTTCTGCGCTGAAACGCTGTTTTCTGACATTTCAGGGTCTAACTTCAAAAATCATGCAAAACACTTCTAACACCTTCAGATATGTTTCTCTGTATTGCAAAATAGGTTTTATTCATGCACAGACTGCAAAGTTAAAGTGGGACCGAGATTCAGCTTGCATTGCCTGAACCAACTTTGTTCTGCGCTGAAAAGCTGTTTTCTGACATTTCAGGGTCTAACTTCAAAAATCATGCAAAACACTTCTAACACCTTCAGATATGTTTCTCTGTGTTGCAAAATAGGTTTTATTCATGCACAGAGTGTAAATTTAAAGTGGGACAGAGATTCAGCTTGCATTGCCTGAACCAACTTTGTTCTGCACTGAAATGCTGTTTTCTGACATTTCAGGGTATAACTTCAAAAATCATGCAAAACACTTCTAACACCTTCAGATATGTTTCTCTGTGTTGCAAAATAGGTTTTATTCATGCACAGACTGCAAATTTAAAGTGGGACAGAGATTCAGCTTGCATTGCCTGAACCAACTTTGTTCTGCGCTGAAACGCTGTTTTCTGACATTTCAGGGTCTAACTTCAAAAATCATGCAAAACACTTCTAACACCTTCAGATATGTTTCTCTGTGTTGCAAAATAGGTTTTATTCATGCACAGACTGTAAATTTAAAGTGGGACAGAGATTCAGCTTGCATTGCCTGAACCAACTTTGTTCTGCGCTGAAACGCTGTTTTCTGACATTTCAGGGTCTAACTTCAAAAATCTTGCAAAACACTTCTAACACTTTCAGATATGTTTCTCTGTGTTGCAAAATAGGTTTTATTCATGCACAGACTGCAAATTTAAAGTGGGACAGAGATTCAGCTTGCATTGCCTGAACCAACTTTGTTCTGCGCTGAAAAGCTGTTCCCTGTCGATACTACACTCGTACTGCGTCGTTAAGACGCTTATGGGAAAAAGCTCATTTTTCTCCTGAGACTGAAGTATTTCAATAACGCAGTGAAACTGCACGACCATTGGTTTGTGCAGTGAGATGAAAACAAACCAATGGCTCGGCAGCGGAGCTGCACGAGCCTGTGGCAATGATTCGCGCCCGAACGCGCCAAAAGGGGCGGAGAATTCGGCTATATAAGCGTGCATTTTGCCACAGGATCTCAGATCCTTCTCCTTCAGCGACGACATCACATCTTCGCTGACATTGACTGACCTTCGCTCGAGAAAGAAGCCTCTCGCCGTTGAAGAGCCTCGCAGCGGATCCGCCTGCTCGTCGTTTGACGCTTCAAGCAGCTGACGCGATTCCCTGCCGCGATCCGGCGATAGAAAGAGCATATTTCCAAAGAGCAAATTTCAACTGGCGTTGTTTCAAATGCCACGGCGTTTCTGTTGCTCGTGCAGAGCCCCTCTGCACGCTGTTGACGGTCACGCTGAGTGCGTCTCGTGCTTGGGCTCCGCCCATGCCGAAGCCGCGCTCACTGAGACGGATTGTTCCCACTGCGGGGACATGAGTCTCTCCTCTTTGCGCTCGCGGCTAGCTTTCTTTTCAGAAAGCGACCCCGCCCCTCGCGCCCTCCCGCTTTCTTCTTCACAAGAGCCTGTGAAGAAAAAGCAGCGGGGCAGAGCGACTCGGCGCACGGTGATTGGTGAGCTCACGCCGGCTGATCCCCCGCGTGCCTCACCTTCACCACATGAAGAGGAATCTCCTGTTCTCTTCACGCATCCAGACCAAAATCCCTCGGCTGCCGCGAGCGATCTGGTTTCTTTTGGAGTGAGTGAGGAGGAAGCCATGGATGACAGCATGTCTCTGGCTGCATCTGATGGAGAGGATCTGTCGGGCTCGCCGCAAGACCCCGCCCCCTGTCCATCTGCTCAACCCAGCACCGCCAGCGCTGGTATGGACGCCGAACTCTTCCGCGTTCTATCTAAGGCTGTTGAAGAGCTGGGACTGGATTGGTCTCCTCCTGAGGAGCCTGCACGGAGTCGTTTGGATGAGTGGTTCCTGCCGGGGCGCCGCCAAGCCCCTCGTCAGCGAGCTTCACCGTTCTTCCCGGAAGTTCACGGTGAGATCTCTAAATCCTGGCGCGCTCCGTACTCCGCCCGCCTTCGTACCTCTTCTTCCTCCGCCCTCACGACGGTTGACGGCGCTGAAGAGAAAGGATACGACAAGTTGCCCCCCCTAGATGAGACTGTGGCCGCGCATCTGTGCCCGCCCCACTGCCATCGGCTGGAAGGCAAAGGCTACTCATCCGTCCAAGCCATGCAGAACTACTTCAGCTCTCGCTGGGCGTGCTTATTCTTCGGCTGGACAGGCAGCATCAGCGCTGCACTCAATGGCGGTCCTCCAGGTCTATCAAGCAAAACTCCTCCGCAGTATGGATGAGGCTGGCATGGACGACGCTGCGTTCCGTGAACTACGCAGCGCGACCGACCTGGCATTGCGTGCTACTAAGATGACGGCACAGGCGATTGGCAGATCGATGGCCAGCTTGGTGGTGCTGGAGCGCCACCTGTGGCTAAACCTAACGGAGATCAAGGACGCTGACAAGGTCGCCTTCCTTGACTCCCCCATCTCTCCTACCGGTCTGTTCGGCCCAGCAGTAGAGGGGTTTGCGGAGCGCTTCACCGCCGCTCAGAAGTCGTCCCAGGCTATGCGACACTTCCTGCCAAAGCGCACAAGCTCTGCAACGGCTCCTAGTCGCCCCAAACCGGCGCCGACTCAGCAGCCTGCAAAGACCGCCCCGCCAGCTGCTCAGCCAGCCCCCCAGGTGGAGCCACGTCATCGCTCCCGCTCGGCCAGACGCTACCCTTTCCCTAGACGTCAGGGACCCCGACCCAAGGTCGTGTTGGACCAGGCGCCTCCAGCGTCTTCCTGATTTAAAAAACAGGAAGAGGAAGGGGTCAAGTCTCGCCAGAGCCGGACCAGCCCCCAAGATGTCTCTCTTCAGCCTCCAAACACCCCGTTCTGTTCCGGGTTCAGAGCGCTGCATGTTTCCAAACAAACTGGCTGTAACTCACGGGCCCTTTCTGTCAGCGCCCTTACAGCTTACCGCTGTGATAGCGGAAAAAATAAAAAACAAACATTTTCAAAAAGAGAGCAAATTTCCTCTTCCAGAGTTGTTAAGCGGCACCCAACCGCTCAAACCAATGCAACCCCTCAGCACACGGGCCGAGGCTTGGAAAGCCATCCCCGGGGTGTCGAAATGGGTTATGGGCATAATAGAACGAGGTTATACACTGCAGTTCGCTCGAAGACCACCCCGCTTTCGCGGAGTGGTCTCCACCTCAGTTCACAGCAAAAACATAGAGGTTTTGCGTACAGAGGTGAGGAATCTGCTGGCAAAAGGTGCCGTGGAAACGGTTCCCCCAGCACAGAGCGAGTCAGGCTTTTACAGCCGCTACTTCCTCGTCCCAAAAAAGGATGGCGGTCTGAGGCCCATCCTCGACCTCAGGCGTTTGAATTGCGCCCTCATGAGACGGCCATTCAAAATGCTCACGCTAAAACAGATCCTTTCGCACATACGCACAAAGGACTGGTTTTGCTCGCTGGATCTGAAAGATGCATACTTTCACATCCAGATTGCCCCCCACCACAGGCAATTCTTGAGATTTGCCTTCGAGGGAGCGGCCTATCAATATACAGTCCTTCCGTTCGGACTGTCTCTAGCTCCTCGCACATTTACGAAGTGCATGGACGCGGCTCTTTCCCCCCTGAGGCAGAAGGGAATCCGCGTCTTGAACTACCTCGACGACTGGCTCATCCTGGCCCAGTCAGAGAACGAGCTAATACATCACAGATCCGTGATCCTCAGCCACTTGCAACGCCTAGGACTCAGGGTCAATTTTGCCAAGAGCACTCTGTCTCCCAGCCAACGTATTACGTTCCTGGGAGCAGTTTTCGACTCCATTCAAATGAAGGCAATGGTTGCGCCGCAGCGAGCTCAAGCCATCCGAAAGCTCGCGGCCTCCTTCAAAATCGGAGCCCTTCGCCCTCTCAAAGCTTTTCAGAAGATGCTGGGTCTTATGGCTTCAGCATCTCCAGTACTCCAGCTGGGCCTACTCCAAATGCGCCCTCTGCAGTACTGGTTGAAACCGAAAGTTCCGCCTCAGGCCTGGCGTCTAGGACGCCTGCGCATCAAGGTAGATCAGACCTGTGTCACAGCGCTGACTCCTTGGAAGAATTTTTCTTGGATGGAACAGGGCGTTCCCCTGGACATGGCGTGCAGAAGGAAGATGGTCTCGACAGATGCGTCCAACTCAGGTTGGGGAGCTCTGTGCGATGGCCAGCCGGCATTCGGCCAGTGGTCAGAAGCCGAAAAACGCCTTCACATCAACTGCCTAGAAATGCTAGCAGTGTGTTTAGGCCTCCATACGCTTCTGCCAGTCTTAAAGGGACACCACGTCTTAGTCCGCTCGGACAACATGACAGTGGTGTCGTACATAAATCACCAGGGAGGTCTTTCGTCGAGACGCCTTTTCACATTAGTGGAACGTCTCTTGCGATGGGCTCAGCTCAACTTTCGCTCGCTCAGAGCAACTCATGTGCCTGGCAGGCTGAATCAAGGAGCAGACATGCTGTCTCGGAGCAACGTCTCCTCAGACGAATGGATGCTTCATCCCCAGACGATTCAGGAAATATGGGCAGTCTTTGGCAAGGCTCAGGTAGACCTGTTCGCCTCAAAAGACAATTGTCACTGCCCAATTTATTTTTCAAAGGAGCAGGATGCATTGGCCCACGACTGGCCCAATCTCCTGTTATATGCTTTTCCCCCGATCGCCCTGATACCACACGTAGTCAGGCGGGTCAGGGAACAGAGACTCAAAATCCTGCTAGTGGCCCCCTTCTGGCAGAACCAACATTGGTTCCCAGATCTCCACCGGCTGCTGTCATCAGCACCGTGGCCTGTTCCGTTGAGACGAGATCTCTTAACGCAGGCGAACAAAACGCTTTGGCACCCCCAACCGGAACTGTGGGCGCTGCACGTCTGGTCTCTCGACGGGAGCCTTTAGATCTCCCCGAGACCGTTTTAAATACTATTTCTGAGGCCAGAGCACCCTCTACCAGGCGACTCTATGGACTCAAGTGGTCTGTCTTTTCCGCCTGGTGTTCCACCCACGGTGCAGACCCGAGTTTGTGTGACATATCATTGATTTTGTCATTTCTTCAGGAGCTGTTGGACAAGGGACGCTCTCCCTCCACGCTCAGGGTTTATGTGGCGGCCATAGCGGCATTTCATGTCCCTATGGACGGTCAGTCTGTGGGAAAGAACGATCTGATCGTTCGCTTTCTGAAGGGGTCGAGAAGGCTCAACCCTCCTCGCCCCGTCACAGTTCCTACTTGGGACCTACCCACAGTGCTGAGAGCTCTGAAGAGCCCTCCATTTGAGCCGCTGCAGTCTGTTGACCTTCGACCTCTAACGCTAAAAACTGCCCTGCTACTAGCATTGGCATCAGTCAAGCGTATGGGCGACCTACAGGCTCTATCCATAAATCCTGTATGCCTAGAATTCGGGCCAAATGACTCTAAAGTCATCCTGAAGCCGAGATGCTGCTATGTACCTAAGAGTCTCTCAACACCGTTTAGAGACCAGGTTATCTCTCTCTTGGCACTTCCCCCCTCGGAGCAAGACCAAGGCTTTAATCCCCTCTGCCCCGTGAGAGCATTGAGGTGTTATTTGGAGCGTTCGGCTTCTTTTAGGAAGTCAGAACAGCTCTTTGTGTGTTTTGGAGGCCGCAACAAAGGGTTATCGGTCACAAAACATAGACTATCCAAGTGGATAGTGGAAGCTATAATGCTGGCTTACTCTTCTTTGGGTCTGCCATGTCCCATGGGGGTAAGAGCCCATTCGACTAGAGGCGTCGCCTCGTCATGGGCCCGGTCCAGCGGAGTATCCATTGCAGAAATATGTGCGGCGGCAGGCTGGGCCTCACCGTCCACATTTGCTAGGTTTTATAATCTAGATGTCCCTGTCTTGCAGACTAGGGTCCTTTCTGCATGAGGAATTCTGTTACCAGTATTGCTATGCATGCACTTGGCCTCTGGGAGTTTCCAAGTGTATCGTTTTTCCTTGGAACGGAATGTTCATTAGGTTATCCTATTGAGCAAATTGGCTCCTACTAGCCCATCCTGTGCTAGGGCCATACAGTCGTTCCTCTACCTTAGCAACGGCGGGATTGTACTGGTTCCCCATAAGCGTCTTAACGACGCAGTACGAGTGTAGTATCGACAGGGAACGTACTCGGTTACTTTCGTAACCTCGGTTCCCTGAGATACGGGAACGAGTACTGCGTTGCTTGCCGTTGCTAAGTAGCTGCACGACTCAGTCGTCGCTTCAGTCGAAGAACCTGAGATCCTGTGGCAAAATGCACGCTTATATAGCCGAATTCTCCGCCCCTTTTGGCGCGTTCGGGCGCGAATCATTGCCACAGGCTCGTGCAGCTCCGCTGCCGAGCCATTGGTTTGTTTTAATCTCACTGCACAAACCAATGGTCGTGCAGTTTCACTGCGTTATTGAAATACTTCAGTCTCAGGAGAAAAAGGAGCTTTTTCCCATAAGCGTCTTAACGACGCAGTACTCGTTCCCGTATCTCAGGGAACCGAGGTTACGAAAGTAACCGAGTACGTTTTCTGACATTTCAGGGTCTAAGTTCAAAAATCATGCAAAACACTTCTAACACCTTCAGATATGTTTCTCTGTGTTGCAAAATAGGTTTTATTCATGCACAGAGTCTAAATTTAAAGTGGGACAGAGATTCAGCTTGCATTGCCTGAACCAACTTTGTTCGGCGCTGAAACGCTGTTTTCTGACATTTCAGGGTCTAACTTCAAAAATCATGCAAAACACTTCTAACACCTTCAGATATGTTTCTCTGTGTTGCAAAATAGGTTTTATTCATGCACAGACTGCAAATTTAAAGTGGGACAGAGATTCAGCTTGCATTGCCTGAACCAACTTTGTTCTGCGCTGAAACGCTGTTTTCTGACATTTCAGGGTCTAACTTCAAAAATCATGCAAAACACTTCACCTTCAGATATGTTTCTCTGTGTTGCAAAATAGGTTTTATTCATGCACAGACTGCAAAGTTAAAGTGGGACCGAGATTCAGCTTGCATTGCCTGAACCAACTTTGTTCTGCGCTGAAAAGCTGTTTTCTGACATTTCAGGGTCTAACTTCAAAAATCATGCAAAACACTTCTAACACCTTCAGATATGTTTCTCTGTGTTGCAAAATAGCTTTTATTCATGCACAGAGTGTAAATTTAAAGTGGGACAGAGATTCAGCTTGCATTGCCTGAACCAACTTTGTTCTGCGCTGAAACGCTGTTTTCTGACATTTCAGGGTCTAACTTCAAAAATCATGCAAAACACTTCTAACACCTTCAGATATGTTTCTCTGTGTTGCAAAATAGGTTTTATTCATGCATAGAGTGTAAATTTAAAGTGGGACAGAGATTCAGCTTGCATTGCCTGAACCAACTTTGTTCTGCGCTGAAACGCTGTTTTCTGACATTTCAGGGTCTAACTTCAAAAATCATGCAAAACACTTCTAACACTTTCAGATATGTTTCTCTGTGTTGCAAAATAGGTTTTATTCACGCACAGACTGCAAATTTAAAGTGGGACAGAGATTCAGCTTGCATTGCCTGAACCAACTTTGTTCTGCGCTGAAAAGCTGTTTTCTGACATTTCAGGGTCTAACTTCAAAAATCATGCAAAACACTTCTAACACCTTCAGATATGTTTCTCTGTGTTGCAAAATAGGTTTTATTCATGCACAGACTGCAAAGTTAAAGTGGGACCGAGATTCATCTTGAATGCCTGAACCAACTTTGTTCTGCGCTGAAAAGCTGTTTTCTGACATTTCAGGGTCTAACTTCAAAAATCATGCAAAACACTTCTAACACCTTCAGATATGTTTCTCTGTGTTGCAAAATAGCTTTTATTCATGCATAGAGTGTAAATTTAAAGTGGGACAGAGATTCAGCTTGCATTGCCTGAACCAACTTTGTTCTGCGCTGAAAAGCTGTTTTCTGACATTTCAGGGTCTAACTTCAAAAATCATGCAAAACACTTCTAACACCTTCAGATATGTTTCTCTGTGTTGCAAAATAGGTTTTATTCATGCACAGACTGCAAAGTTAAAGTGGGACCGAGATTCATCTTGAATGCCTGAACCAACTTTGTTCTGAGCTGAAAAGCTGTTTTCTGACATTTCAGGGTCTAACTTCAAAAATCATGCAAAACACTTCTAACACCTTCAGATATGTTTCTCTGTGTTGCAAAATAGCTTTTATTCATGCACAGAGTGTAAATTTAAAGTGGGATAGAGATTCAGCTTGCATTGCCTGAACCAACTTTGTTCTGCGCTGAAACGCTGTTTTCTGACATTTCAGGGTCTAACTTCAAAAATCATGCAAAACACTTCTAACACCTTCAGATATGTTTCTCTGTGTTGCAAAATAGGTTTTATTCATGCATAGAGTGTAAATTTAAAGTGGGACAGAGATTCAGCTTGCATTGCCTGAACCAACTTTGTTCTGCGCTGAAACGCTGTTTTCTGACATTTCAGGGTCTAACTTCAAAAATCATGCAAAACACTTCTAAGACCTTCAGATATGTTTCTCTGTGTTGCAAAATAGGTTTTATTCATGCACAGAGTGTAAATTTAAAGTGGGACAGAGATTCAGCTTGCATTGCCTGAACCAACTTTGTTCTGCGCTGAAACGCTGTTTTCTGACATTTCAGGGTCTAACTTCAAAAATCATGCAAAACACTTCTAACACCTTCAGATATGTTTCTCTGTGTTGCAAAATAGGTTTTATTCATGCACAGACTGCAAAGTTAAAGTGGGACCGAGATTCAGCTTGCATTGCCTGAACCAACTTTGTTCTGTGCTGAAAAGCTGTTTTTTGACATTTCAGGGTCTAACTTCAAAAATCATGCAAAACACTTCTAACACCTTCCGATATGTTTCTCTGTGTTGCAAAATAGGTTTTATTCATGCACAGAGTGTAAATTTAAAGTGGGACAGAGATTCAGCTTGCATTGCCTGAACCAACTTTGTTCTGCGCTGAAACGCTGTTTTCTGACATTTCAGGCTCTAACTTCAAAAATCATGCAAAACACTTCTAACACCTTCAGATATGTTTCTCTGTGTTGCAGAATAGGTTTTATTCATGCACAGACTGCAAATTTAAAGTGGGACAGAGATTCAGCTTGCATTGCCTGAACCAACTTTGTTCTGTGCTGAAAAGCTGTTTTCTGACATTTCAGGGTCTAACTTCAAAAATCATGCAAAACACTTCTAAAACCTTCAGATATGTTTCTCTGTGTTGCAAAATAGATTTTATTCATGAACAGAGTGTAAATTTAAAGTGGGACAGAGATTCAGCTTGCATTGCCTGAACCAACTTTGTTCTGCACTGAAATGCTGTTTTCTGACATTTCAGGGTATAACTTCAAAAATCATGCAAAACACTTCTAACACCTTCAGATATGTTTCTCTGTGTTGCAAAATAGGTTTTATTCATGCACAGACTGCAAATTTAAAGTGGGACAGAGATTCAGCTTGCATTGCCTGAACCAACTTTGTTCTGCGCTGAAACGCTGTTTTCTGACATTTCAGGGTCTAACTTCAAAAATCATGCAAAACACTTCTAACACCTTCAGATATGTTTCTCTGTGTTGCAAAATAGGTTTTATTCATGCAGAGAGTCTAAATTTAAAGTGGGACAGAGATTCAGCTTGCATTGCCTGAACCAACTTTGTTCGGCGCTGAAACGCTGTTTTCTGACATTTCAGGGTCTAACTTCAAAAATCATGCAAAACACTTCTAACACCTTCAGATATGTTTCTCTGTGTTGCAAAATAGGTTTTATTCATGCACAGACTGCAAATTTAAAGTGGGACAGAGATTCAGCTTGCATTGCCTGAACCAACTTTGTTCTGCGCTGAAACGCTGTTTTCTGACATTTCAGGGTCTAACTTCAAAAATCATGCAAAACACTTCACCTTCAGATATGTTTCTCTGTGTTGCAAAATAGGTTTTATTCATGCACAGACTGCAAAGTTAAAGTGGGACCGAGATTCAGCTTGCATTGCCTGAACCAACTTTGTTCTGCGCTGAAAAGCTGTTTTCTGACATTTCAGGGTCTAACTTCAAAAATCATGCAAAACACTTCTAACACCTTCAGATATGTTTCTCTGTGTTGCAAAATAGCTTTTATTCATGCACAGAGTGTAAATTTAAAGTGGGACAGAGATTCAGCTTGCATTGCCTGAACCAACTTTGTTCTGCGCTGAAACGCTGTTTTCTGACATTTCAGGGTCTAACTTCAAAAATCATGCAAAACACTTCTAACACCTTCAGATATGTTTCTCTGTGTTGCAAAATAGGTTTTATTCATGCACAGACTGCAAAGTTAAAGTGGGACCGAGATTCATCTTGAATGCCTGAACCAACTTTGTTCTGCGCTGAAAAGCTGTTTTCTGACATTTCAGGGTCTAACTTCAAAAATCATGCAAAACACTTCTAACACCTTCAGATATGTTTCTCTGTGTTGCAAAATAGCTTTTATTCATGCACAGAGTGTAAATTTAAAGTGGGATAGAGATTCAGCTTGCATTGCCTGAACCAACTTTGTTCTGCGCTGAAACGCTGTTTTCTGACATTTCAGGGTCTAACTTCAAAAATCATGCAAAACACTTCTAACACCTTCAGATATGTTTCTCTGTGTTGCAAAATAGGTTTTATTCATGCATAGAGTGTAAATTTAAAGTGGGACAGAGATTCAGCTTGCATTGCCTGAACCAACTTTGTTCTGCGCTGAAAAGCTGTTTTCTGACATTTCAGGGTCTAACTTCAAAAATCATGCAAAACACTTCTAACACCTTCAGATATGTTTCTCTGTGTTGCAAAATAGGTTTTATTCATGCACAGACTGCAAAGTTAAAGTGGGACCGAGATTCATCTTGAATGCCTGAACCAACTTTGTTCTGCGCTGAAAAGCTGTTTTCTGACATTTCAGGGTCTAACTTCAAAAATCATGCAAAACACTTCTAACACCTTCAGATATGTTTCTCTGTGTTGCAAAATAGCTTTTATTCATGCACAGAGTGTAAATTTAAAGTGGGATAGAGATTCAGCTTGCATTGCCTGAACCAACTTTGTTCTGCGCTGAAACGCTGTTTTCTGACATTTCAGGGTCTAACTTCAAAAATCATGCAAAACACTTCTAACACCTTCAGATATGTTTCTCTGTGTTGCAAAATAGGTTTTATTCATGCATAGAGTGTAAATTTAAAGTGGGACAGAGATTCAGCTTGCATTGCCTGAACCAACTTTGTTCTGCGCTGAAACGCTGTTTTCTGACATTTCAGGGTCTAACTTCAAAAATCATGCAAAACACTTCTAAGACCTTCAGATATGTTTCTCTGTGTTGCAAAATAGGTTTTATTCATGCACAGAGTGTAAATTTAAAGTGGGACAGAGATTCAGCTTGCATTGCCTGAACCAACTTTGTTCTGCGCTGAAACGCTGTTTTCTGACATTTCAGGGTCTAACTTCAAAAATCATGCAAAACACTTCTAACACCTTCAGATATGTTTCTCTGTGTTGCAAAATAGGTTTTATTCATGCACAGACTGCAAAGTTAAAGTGGGACCGAGATTCAGCTTGCATTGCCTGAACCAACTTTGTTCTGTGCTGAAAAGCTGTTTTTTGACATTTCAGGGTCTAACTTCAAAAATCATGCAAAACACTTCTAACACCTTCAGATATGTTTCTCTGTGTTGCAAAATAGGTTTTATTCATGCACAGAGTGTAAATTTAAAGTGGGACAGAGATTCAGCTTGCATTGCCTGAACCAACTTTGTTCTGCGCTGAAAAGCTGTTTTCTGACATTTCAGGGTCTAACTTCAAAAATCATGTAAAACACTTCTAACACCTTCAGATATGTTTCTCTGTGGTGCAAAATAGGTTTTATTCATGCACAGAATGTAAATTTAAAGTGGGACAGAGATTCAGCTTGCATTGCCTGAACCAACTTTGTTCTGCGCTGAAACGCTGTTTTCTGACATTTCAGGGTCTAACTTCAAAAATCATGCAAAACACTTCTAACACCTTCAGATATGTTTCTCTGTGTTGCAAAATAGCTTTTATTCATGCACAGAGTGTAAATTTAAAGTGGGACAGAGATTCAGCTTGCATTGCCTGAACCAACTTTGTTCTGCGCTGAAACGCTGTTTTCTGACATTTCAGGGTCTAACTTCAAAAATCATGCAAAACACTTCTAACACCTTCAGATATGTTTCTCTGTGTTGCAAAATGGGTTTTATTCATGCACAGACTGCAAAGTTAAAGTGGGACCGAGATTCAGCTTGCATTGCCTGAACCAACTTTGTTCTGCACTGAAACGCTGTTTTCTGACATTTCAGGGTCTAACTTCAAAAATCATGCAAAACACTTCTAACACCTTCAGATATGTTTCTCTGTGTTGCAAAATAGGTTTTATTCATGCACAGAGTGTAAATTTAAAGTGGGACAGAGATTCAGCTTGCATTGCCTGAACCAACTTTGTTCTGCGCTGAAACGCTGTTTTCTGACATTTCAGGGTCTAACTTCAAAAATCATGCAAAACACTTCTAACACCTTCAGATATGTTTCTCTGTGTTGCAAAATAGGTTTTATTCATGCACAGACTGCAAATTTAAAGTGGGACAGAGATTCAGCTTGCATTGCCTGAACCAACTTTGTTCTGCGCTGAAACGCTGTTTTCTGACATTTCAGGGTCTAACTTCAAAAATCATGCAAAACACTTCTAACACCTTCATATATGTTTCTCTGTGTTGCAAAATAGCTTTTATTCATGCACAGAGTGTAAATTTAAAGTGGGACAGAGATTCAGCTTGCATTGCCTGAACCAACTTTGTTCTGCGCTGAAACGCTGTTTTCTGACATTTCAGGGTCTAACTTCAAAAATCATGCAAAACACTTCTAACACTTTCAGATATGTTTCTCTGTGTTGCAAAATAGGTTTTATTCATGCATAGAGTGTAAATTTAAAGTGGGACAGAGATTCAGCTTGCATTGCCTGAACCAACTTTGTTCTGCGCTGAAACGCTGTTTTCTGACATTTCAGGGTCTAACTTCAAAAATCATGCAAAACACTTCTAACACCTTCAGATATGTTTCTCTGTGTTGCAAAATAGGTTTTATTCATGCACAGACTGCAAAGTTAAAGTGGGACCGAGATTCAGCTTGCATTGACTGAACCAACTTTGTTCTGCGCTGAAAAGATGTTTTCTGACATTTCAGGGTCTAACTTCAAAAATCATGCAAAACACTTCTAACACCTTCAGATATGTTTCTCTGTGTTGCAAAATAGCTTTTATTCATGCACAGAGTGTAAATTTAAAGTGGGACAGAGATTCAGCTTGCATTGCCTGAACCAACTTTGTTCTGCGCTGAAACGCTGTTTTCTGACATTTCAGGGTCTAACTTCAAAAATCATGCAAAACACTTCTAACACCTTCAGATATGTTTCTCTGTGTTGCAAAATAGGTTTTATTCACGCACAGACTGCAAATTTAAAGTGGGACAGAGATTCAGCTTGCATTGCCTGAACCAACTTTGTTCTGCGCTGAAAAGCTGTTTTCTGACATTTCAGGGTCTAACTTCAAAAATCATGCAAAACACTTCTAACACCTTCAGATATGTTTCTCTGTGTTGCAAAATAGGTTTTATTCATGCACAGACTCTAAAGTTAAAGTGGGACCGAGATTCATCTTGAATGCCTGAACCAACTTTGTTCTGCGCTGAAAAGCTGTTTTCTGACATTTCAGGGTCTAACTTCAAAAATCATGCAAAACACTTCTAACACCTTCAGATATGTTTCTCTGTGTTGCAAAATAGCTTTTATTCATGCACAGAGTGTAAATCTAAAGTGGGATAGAGATTCAGCTTGCATTGCCTGAACCAACTTTGTTCTGCGCTGAAACGCTGTTTTCTGACATTTCAGGGTCTAACTTCAAAAATCATGCAAAACACTTCTAACACCTTCAGATATGTTTCTCTGTGTTGCAAAATAGGTTTTATTCATGCACAGACTGCAAAGTTAAAGTGGGACCGAGATTCAGCTTGCATTGCCTGAACCATCTTTGTTCTGCGCTGAAAAGCTGTTTTCTGACATTTCAGGGTCTAACTTCAAAAATCATGCAAAACACTTCTAACACCTTCAGATATGTTTCTCTGTGTTGCAAAATAGGTTTTATTCATGCACAGAGTGTAAATTTAAAGTGGGACAGAGATTCAGCTTGCATTGCCTGAACCAACTTTGTTCTGCGCTGAAACGCTGTTTTCTGACATTTCAGGGTCTAACTTCAAAAATCATGCAAAACACTTCTAACACCTTCAGATATGTTTCTCTGTATTGCAAAATAGGTTTTATTCATGCACAGACTGCAAAGTTAAAGTGGGACCGAGATTCAGCTTGCATTGCCTGAACCAACTTTGTTCTGCACTGAAATGCTGTTTTCTGACATTTCAGGGTATAACTTCAAAAATCATGCAAAACACTTCTAACACCTTCAGATATGTTTCTCTGTGTTGCAAAATAGGTTTTATTCACGCACAGACTGCAAATTTAAAGTGGGACAGAGATTCAGCTTGCATTGCCTGAACCAACTTTGTTCTGCGCTGAAAAGCTGTTTTCTGACATTTCAGGGTCTAACTTCAAAAATCATGCAAAACACTTCTAACACCTTCAGATATGTTTCTCTGTGTTGCAAAATAGGTTTTATTCATGCACAGACTCCAAAGTTAAAGTGGGACCGAGATTCATCTTGAATGCCTGAACCAACTTTGTTCTGCGCTGAAAAGCTGTTTTCTGACATTTCAGGGTCTAACTTCAAAAATCATGCAAAACACTTCTAACACCTTCAGATATGTTTCTCTGTGTTGCAAAATAGCTTTTATTCATGCACAGAGTGTAAATTTAAAGTGGGATAGAGATTCAGCTTGCATTGCCTGAACCAACTTTGTTCTGCGCTGAAACGCTGTTTTCTGACATTTCAGGGTCTAACTTCAAAAATCATGCAAAACACTTCTAACACCTTCAGATATGTTTCTCTGTGTTGCAAAATAGGTTTTATTCATGCACAGACTGCAAAGTTAAAGTGGGACCGAGATTCAGCTTGCATTGCCTGAACCAACTTTGTTCTGCGCTGAAAAGCTGTTTTCTGACATTTCAGGGTCTAACTTCAAAAATCATGCAAAACACTTCTAAAACCTTCAGATATGTTTCTCTGTGTTGCAAAATAGGTTTTATTCATGAACAGAGTGTAAATTTAAAGTGGGACAGAGATTCAGCTTGCATTGCCTGAACCAACTTTGTTCTGCACTGAAACGCTGTTTTCTGACATTTCAGGGTATAACTTCAAAAATCATGCAAAACACTTCTAACACCTTCAGATATGTTTCTCTGTGTTGCAAAATAGCTTTTATTCATGCACAGAGTGTAAATTTAAAGTGGGACAGAGATTCAGCTTGCATTGCCTGAACCAACTTTGTTCTGCGCTGAAAAGCTGTTTTCTGACATTTCAGGGTCTAACTTCAAAAATCATGCAAAACACTTCTAACACCTTCAGATATGTTTCTCTGTGTTGCAAAATAGGTTTTATTCATGCATAGAGTGTAAATTTAAAGTGGGACAGAGATTCAGCTTGCATTGCCTGAACCAACTTTGTTCTGCGCTGAAATGCTGTTTTCTGACATTTCAGGGTCTAACTTCAAAAATCATGCAAAACACTTCTAACACCTTCAGATATGTTTCTCTGTGTTGCAAAATAGCTTTTATTCATGCACAGAGTGTAAATTTAAAGTGGGACAGAGATTCAGCTTGCATTGCCTGAACCAACTTTGTTCTGCGCTGAAGCGCTGTTTTCTGACATTTCAGGGTCTAACTTCAAAAATCATGCAAAACACTTCTAACACCTTCAGATATGTTTCTCTGTGTTGCAAAATAGCTTTTATTCATGCACAGAGTGTAAATTTAAAGTGGGACAGAGATTCAGCTTGCATTGCCTGAACCAACTTTGTTCTGCGCTGAAAAGCTGTTTTCTGACATTTCAGGGTCTAACTTCAAAAATCATGCAAAACACTTCTAACACCTTCAGATATGTTTCTCTGTGTTGCAAAATAGGTTTTATTCATGCATAGAGTGTAAATTTAAAGTGGGACAGAGATTCAGCTTGCATTGCCTGAACCAACTTTGTTCTGCGCTGAAATGCTGTTTTCTGACATTTCAGGGTCTAACTTCAAAAATCATGCAAAACACTTCTAACACCTTCAGATATGTTTCTCTGTGTTGCAAAATAGGTTTTCTTCATGCACAGACTGCAAAGTTAAAGTGGGACCGAGATTCAGCTTGCATTGCCTGAACCAACTTTGTTCTGCGCTGAAAAGCTGTTTTCTGACATTTCAGGGTCTAACTTCAAAAATCATGCAAAACACTTCTAACACCTTCAGATATGTTTCTCTGTGTTGCAAAATAGCTTTTATTCATGCACAGAGTGTAAATTTAAAGTGGGACAGAGATTCAGCTTGCATTGCCTGAACCAACTTTGTTCTGCGCTGAAGCGCTGTTTTCTGACATTTCAGGGTATAACTTCAAAAATCATGCAAAACACTTCTAACACCTTCAGATATGTTTCTCTGTGTTGCAAAATAGGTTTTATTCATGCACAGAGTGTAAATTTAAAGTGGGACAGAGATTCAGCTTGCATTGCCTGAACCAACTTTGTTCTGCACTGAAACGCTGTTTTCTGACATTTCAGGGTCTAACTTCAAAAATCATGCAAAACTCTTCTAACACCTTCAGATATGTTTCTCTGTGTTGCAAAATAGGTTTTATTCATGCACAGACTGCAAAGTTAAAGTGGGACCGAGATTCAGCTTGCATTGCCTGAACCAACTTTGTTCTGTGCTGAAAAGCTGTTTTTTGACATTTCAGGGTCTAACTTCAAAAATCATGCAAAACACTTCTAACACCTTCAGATATGTTTCTCTGTGTTGCAAAATAGGTTTTATTCATGCACAGAGTGTAAATTTAAAGTGGGACAGAGATTCAGCTTGCATTGCCTGAACCAACTTTGTTCTGCGCTGAAACGCTGTTTTCTGACATTTCAGGGTCTAACTTCAAAAATCATGCAAAACACTTCTAACACCTTCAGATATGTTTCTCTGTGTTGCAAAATAGGTTTTATTCATGCACAGACTGCAAATTTAAAGTGGGACAGAGATTCAGCTTGCATTGCCTGAACCAACTTTGTTCTGCGCTGAAACGCTGTTTTCTGACATTTCAGGGTCTAACTTCAAAAATCATGCAAAACACTTCTAACACTTTCAGATATGTTTCTCTGTGTTGCAAAATAGGTTTTATTCATGCATAGAGTGTAAATTTAAAGTGGGACAGAGATTCAGCTTGCATTGCCTGAACCAACTTTGTTCTGCGCTGAAACGCTGTTTTCTGACATTTCAGGTTCTAACTTCAAAAATCATGCAAAACACTTCTAACACCTTCAGATATGTTTCTCTGTGTTGCAAAATAGGTTTTATTCATGCACAGACTGCAAAGTTAAAGTGGGACCGAGATTCAGCTTGCATTGCCTGAACCAACTTTGTTCTGCGCTGAAAAGCTGTTTTCTGACATTTCAGGGTCTAACTTCAAAAATCATGCAAAACACTTCTAACACCTTCAGATATGTTTCTCTGTGTTGCAAAATAGCTTTTATTCATGCACAGAGTGTAAATTTAAAGTGGGACAGAGATTCAGCTTGCATTGCCTGAACCAACTTTGTTCTGCGCTGAAACGCTGTTTTCTGACATTTCAGGGTCTAACTTCAAAAATCATGCAAAACACTTCAAACACCTTCAGATATGTTTCTCTGTGTTGCAAAATAGGTTTTATTCACGCACAGACTGCAAATTTAAAGTGGGACAGAGATTCAGCTTGCATTGCCTGAACCAACTTTGTTCTGTGCTGAAAAGCTGTTTTCTGACATTTCAGGGTCTAACTTCAAAAATCATGCAAAACAATTCTAACACCTTCAGATATGTTTCTCTGTGTTGCAAAATAGGTTTTATTCATGCACAGACTGCAAATTTAAAGTGGGACAGAGATTCAGCTTGCATTGCCTGAACCAACTTTGTTCTGCGCTGAAACGATGTTTTCTGACATTTCAGGGTCTAACTTCAAAAATCATGCAAAACACTTCTAACACCTTCAGATATGTTTCTCTGTGTTGCAAAATAGCTTTTATTCATGCACAGAGTGTAAATTTAAAGTGGGACAGAGATTCAGCTTGCATTGCCTGAACCAACTTTGTTCTGCGCTGAAAAGCTGTTTTCTGACATTTCAGGGTCTAACTTCAAAAATCATGCAAAACACTTCTAACACCTTCAGATATGTTTCTCTGTGTTGCAAAATAGCTTTTATTCATGCACAGAGTGTAAATTTAAAGTGGGACAGAGATTCAGCTTGCATTGCCTGAACCAACTTTGTTCTGCGCTGAAACGCTGTTTTCTGACATTTCAGGGTCTAACTTCAAAAATCATGCAAAACACTTCTAACACCTTCAGATATGTTTCTCTGTGTTGCAAAATAGGTTTTATTCATGCACAGACTGCAAAGTTAAAGTGGGACCGAGATTCAGCTTGCATTGCCTGAACCAACTTTGTTCTGCGCTGAAAAGCTGTTTTCTGACATTTCAGGGTCTAACTTCAAAAATCATGCAAAACACTTCTAACACCTTCAGATATGTTTCTCTGTGGTGCAAAATAGGTTTTATTCATGCACAGACTGCAAATTTAAAGTGGGACAGAGATTCAGCTTGCATTGCCTGAACCAACTTTGTTCTGCGCTGAAACGCTGTTTTCTGACATTTCAGGGTCTAACTTCAAAAATCATGCAAAACACTTCTAACACCTTCAGATATGTTTCTCTGTGTTGCAAAGTAGCTTTTATTCTTGCACAGAGTGTAAATTTAAAGTGGAACAGAGATTCAGCTTGCATTGCCTGAACCAACTTTGTTCTGCGCTGAAAAGCTGTTCCCTTTCGATACTTTCACTCGTACTGCGTCGAAGACGCTATGGGAAAAGCTCCTTTTCTCCTGAGACTGAAGCATTTCAATAACGCAGTGTAACTGCACGGCCATTGGTTCGTGCAGTGATAAAAAGACGAACCAATGGCTCGGCAGCGGAGCTGCACGAGCCTATGGCGATGATTCGCGCCCGATCGCGCCAAAAGGGGCGGAGTATCTGGCTATATAAGCGTGCATTTAGCCATAGGATCTCAGATCCTTCTCCTTCAGCGACGACTTCTTTGCTGATCTACGAGACTTGATGCTACTCGCCGTTGACACGCCTTCGCAGCGGATCAAGCTGAACGAGAGACCCTCTCTGCTCGTCTGATTAGCCGCTTCTCCGCCGCCTTCAGCGTCGCAGCAGCAGCGGTCCCAGCTGATCCCCTGCCGCCATCCGGTGAGTATAAAAGGGCTTATTTCTAAGAAGTAAGTTCTAAAAGAGCAAATTTTCTAGCGACGTTGTTGCAAATGTCGCGATGCGAGTGGCTCGTGCAGGGCTCTGCACGATGTAGAAGGGCAGTGAGTGCCGCTCACTGAGACGGAATGCTGTCGCTGACAGTTTGAGTCTCGCTCTTTTCGCTCGCTAACCCCGTTCTCCCGTTTCTTATCTCTCAGCAAGGCTCGGAGAAAGAGACAGTGGAGTCAGGGAACTAAACAACAGGGTTTGAACGATCGTACGCCGGCAGTGAGCCCGCGTGCTCGCTCTTCCCGTTGCCTTTGATCTGACAAGCTCGCATTTGTTTGTGTGTGTGTGTTGCTAGGGAGAAGGACTGCGTTCACTACGAAAGCCCGGTCCGCTCGCAGAAGGCGCTCCAGCTCTCATGTCTCTCTCCTCCCAGTAATCTCGGAGGAAGCAGCAGCGAGTTGTGAGCTGAGCAATCATGCACGAGCATTCTCATGCCGACACATATTGTGCGAGCTTTATTGATTTGCCAGCGTGTGTTACTCGCGAGGATCAGATGCACTCGTTACACGAGCGGCTTTAATCCTCCCAGGCAGATCAGAGCGAAGCACTGTTACATCTATTACTGACGGCTTTGCTTTCGTGTATGCGTCGCTTATGCCGCGCTCACAGAGGCGAGCTGCTTCATTATTAATAGTATGGACATGTTCGCTCGCGGGAGTCGCCCCGCCTCCCCCTTCTCACGTTTCTCTTCTCTCAGTTACCTCGGAGAAAGAAACGGTGAATGCGCGATCAGACTTAAGTGACGTAACGCCGGCAAAGCCCCGCGTTCGTCACTCTGTGCAGTTTTTGATCGGTGTTATGTGAGGATCTGCGCCTCTCGCCTTATCGAGCGGCTCTATCCTTCTGAGCAAATCGGAGCAGAACGCTGTCACCTATGATTCTATATTGCTGACAGCTTCATATTTCAGTGCGCCTCTCGCCTGGGCCACGCCCACGCTGAGGCTGCATGCTCTGAGACAGACAGCTCTCTCTGCGAGTGTTTACGTCTGGATCTGCTTTGCTCACAGCTCGATTTCTCAATGAAGACGGCCCCGCCCCTCCCCTCGTCTGCTACGAGCAGAACTGAGAGGATGTGCGCAGCGTTTTAAACTGCCTATGTTTATACAAAGATCATCAGTACTCCTCTTTTTGAGCGGTTTGATCTTTTTAGGTGGATTAAAGGAGAATGCTGTCACTGTGATCATTACTGACAGCTTCAATTTGGATGCGTCCTGGCCACGCCCACGCTGAGGCTGCGCTCGTTGAGACGATGAGTGTTATGTCTCGCTGGCGGCTCGTTTCTCAATGAAGACGGCCCCGCCCCTCCCCTCGTCTGCTACGAGCAGAACTGAGAGGATGTGCGCAGCGTTTTAAACTGCCTATGTTTATACAAAGATCATCATTACTCCTCTTTTTGAGCGGTTTGATCTTTTTAGGTGGATTAAATGAGAATGCTGTCACTGATCATTACTGACAGCTTCAAATTGGATGCGTCTGGGCCATGCCCACGCTGAGGCTGCGCTTGTTGAGACGATGAGTGTTATGTCTCGCTGGCGGCTCGTTTTCTCAGTGGAAAATGTTGTGACCCCTGGGCCCTTTCTGACAGCGTCCTCACAACCTGCCATTGTCATAACGGTCAGTTGCTCGAACCAATGCAACCCCTTGCCACGCGGGCCGAGGCCTGGCAAGCCATCCCCGGAGTGTCAAGTGGGTTCTGGGCATAATAGAACGAGGTTACACACGTCAGTTCGCTTGAAGACCACCACGCTTCAGCGGGGTCTCCACCTCAGTTCACAGCAAAGACGTAGAAGTTTTGCGTACGGAGGTGAGGAATTTGTTGGCAAAGGTGCCGTAGAAACGGTTCCCCCAACACAGAGCGAGTCAGGCTTCTACAGCCGTTTCTTCCTCGTTCCAAAGAAGGATGGCAGTCTAAGACCCATCCTCGACCTCAGACGTCTGAATCGCGCCCTCATGAGACGGCCGTTCAGAATGCTTACGCTAAAGCAGATCCTCTCGCAGATATGCACAGAGGACTGCTTTTGCTCACTGGATCTGAAAGATGCATACTTCCATATGCAGATTGCCCCCCGTCACAGGCAATTCTTGAGATTCGCCTTTGAGGTATTGGCTTATCAATATACAGTCCTTCTGTTCGGACTGTCCTTAGCTCCCTGCACGTTTACGAAGTGCATGGACGCAGCGCTTTTCCCCCCTGAGACAGATGGGAATCCGCGT